>NC_069504.1:1126501629-1126689129 GCF_027579735.1 Bombina bombina
TAATTTCTTAGACCTTGAAGGCCACCTCTTTTCAGAATGCATTTTAACAGTTTTTCACCACTAGAGGGTGTCAGTTCACGTATTTCATATAGATAACACTGTGCTCGTGCACGTGAAGTTATCTGGGAGCAGGCACTGATTGGCTAAACTGCAAGTCTGTCAAAGAACTGAAATAAAGGGGCAGTTTGCAGAGGCTTAGATACAAGATAATCACAGAGGTTAAAAGTATATTATTATAACTGTTGGTTATGCAAAACTGGGGAATGGGTAATAAAGTGATTATCTTTTAAAACAATAAAAATTCTGGTGTAGACTGCCCCTTTAAGCTTATTGTCAAATATTATTCTCCTTTTCAGTCTTATCACCAAAAATTTATCAGATCATTCTCAATATTCATGCCTTGTCGGCTTCTTGTCATTAAAGTATATATCCAAAAAGCCTCCTTCTTAAGGAGGGTTCTCATTCTGTCACCACCCCTAAATGGTTTACAAATATGATCTATGACCATCCATCTGAATGATCTAATATCTTTGTCATGTGATTCTATAAAATGTCTAGCTGCACCTGTAGCAAAATTACCATGTTCTATATCATTAAGATGTGCACATATTCGTTCTCTTTCCTCACGTGAGGTACACCCAACGTACTGCTTGTCACATAATGTGCAAGTAATCACATAAATGACAAAGTTACTACGGCAATTCGTACAGTGATAACTTGAATACACCCTTTGTGATACACATGACTGAAAGACCTTTCCCACTGTTACATGGGCACATGCTTTACAGGTACCTCTACCACACTTGAAGTGTCCCTTAGTCGTAAGCCAACTACTATTGGGAGGTGGAGTCTTCAACATAGAAGGAGAGACCATATTACCTATAGTAGCATTCCTGCGTGATACACAATAACAGCCATTTTCTATCTCTTCCTTTAAATCATCATCAGCTAAAAGTATAGGGAGATTCCTATGAACTATATTACAAACCGCATAGTAATTAGAGCTTTATGTAGTAATAAAAGTCGGTTTATCCTTACGTTTCCTTTTCTCCGGAGTAAAGTAAGGCCAACCTATCTTTATCTTTTACATCATCCAATGCTTTATTTAGTATCTTATGATCATATCCTCTACCTAAAAGCATAGACATTAATATCTCCCTTTCACGCCGGAAGCTGTCTTTATCAGAACAGTTGCGCTTTAACCGTAAAAATTGGCCCTTAGCTATTCCATAGCCCATATGTCTGGGATGGCAGCTCCCAGCATGAAGGAAATTATTGGAAGATATGGGTTTCATATATATGGAAGTCTCAATTTTACTCTCAATAACATTTCCCATCAATAAGACATCCAAATACGGCATCTTATCCTTGCTATAGGCTGAGGTAAATGATAAACCTACTTGGTTGTTATTGAGATATTGTACAAATGTCTTGCTATCTGACTCAGTACCTACCAAGATGAATAGCAAATCGTCAATATATCTTTTGTATCCATAAATTAATTTTGAAAATGGGTTATTTACTAATCTGAGCACTCCCTGTTCTTTTAGTTGTTTTTTTCTGTGTATATATAAATATATAATGTTCAGGAGAGAGCACTCTCACCTCAATTTCAGCTGCCAGGGTGCCAAGGGTTAAATATAAGAACAGAAGGAGGCACTCACTGGTCTTTTAATAAGTGAATTTAATCTCTAAAGCGTGATGTTTCAGGGGGACACTCTTCTTCCTCAGACAAACAAACACACATCTCAAATGGCAATTTAAACAGTGTAAACCCCACCCCCTAGTTAGAAATTGCGCCAAAATCGTAACCATAGTGATCCTCAATAGACAAAGCAACACTTTTTCAGATCCAACACTTTCCAAAACATAAACAATCTGAAATTATCAAAATACAAATACATCATGTGATGAACCATACATATAAATCATAATAGTATCATGGCAACTAGTGAACATAAACTTCAGTAAAAGTACAGTGCGTATTATATAATATAAACTTCAATAAAAGTACAGTGCATATTAAATAATGTTATCAGCCCAAATTACAGACCTATACAAAACATACACCAATATCTTATATTAAAGGCATGTTATTATTAGGGTCAAAGTATCAACTTTGGTATCCACCTTCTATAACGCTTCTCTAGCAGTTCTAAGGCTATAATAGTCCTACCTGCAGCGGCGTGAGGCACAATCGGAATATCGCTGTGAAGCGTGTATCAAGCCACATACTGATGGTGTAATTCAAAGGAGACCTTCCCAAAATGCCTAACGTTGTTGCCGTAGCAACCGCCGGCCAGAAGGGGAACATACGCTTACTTAATCAGCTACAGGAATAGAAACTGTAGTTGCGCCTTGCGGCATGCTGTCATGAAAACCACACTAAACAATGCAACAATACTACAGGGAACAATGGCTAAAAGAAAAATACTACAGGGAACAATGGCTAAGAAAAAACAAAAATAAATAAAAATGAAATAAAATAAAAGGAATAATAATAAAAATAAACCAAAATAAATAAATAAGAAAAAATATAAGAAAAAATATGAAAATAAATAAACAAACATAAGATAAGGGTAAATAAAAATAATAATAAAAATAAGTAAAGATACAGATAAATAAATAAGGACAAATAGAATAAAATGAAATAAAATAAAAAAACGGACAGACAATGATTAGTCTGCGCATCAGAATAGACTGTGGTCTCTCCTATATGGAATGGACTCCAGACTCTCATACAACCGGATCTAGTTGCCTTAGATCTTAGTATTATGAAGGTCCCAAACAGGAGATATAGGAAATACATCTTCTTCATCCAACATGGTAGTTGCGAGAGAGAAAGACTCTTGTCACCGTAACAGTCCTTAATAGGGCAACTCATCCCATTTACAGGAAACAGTACCAATCTAGGCTCATATTCAATCCCTTTGGACGTAGGGTATTCAGTTTAAAATTCCACTTTGATTCTATTTACGATGTCTGTCTCCTCCCCTTGGGAGTATGGGCACATTATCAATTATTTTGAACCGAAGATCCTGTACCGTATGTCCGCTAGTGACAAAGTGGTGTGCCACCGGTTGGCCACTTCTTTTGTTCTTTATCTCCATTCTGATCACTGACCTATGGTTAGCCATGCGGGTGTGGGTATCATCTACTGTTTTGCCTATGTAAAATAGCCCACATGGGCAGATGATCATATAGACTACAAAAGGTGTTGTACATGTGAGGTAGTGTTGGATGTTAAATTTTTTATTCGTATCAGGGTGACGGAATGTAGGTCCTGGGATCATGGCATGGCATGTAGTACACCCTATACAACAAAAGCATCCCTTTTTGGTATTTTTTAGCCATGTATTCTTTTCATAGCAATGTTTGGGATCAGTCAACACCAATTGGTCCTTTAGGTTCCAGTTTCTTTTAAAGCCCACTCTTGGACTACCCCACTCCCCAAAAGGTAGTGTTGGGTTGCTCTGGATAATATGCCAATGAGTTTTTATATTCTGTCCAATGTGTTTGGTATCAGGGCAGTATTTTGTCACAAAGGTCATACGTTTCGTATCATCTCTCCCTCAGATTCTTGGGGTTGTCCTGTTCAGGTATGCACTCTAGGAGATACTGCCATTTGTATCACCTTACCACAAACTTGTTTGCCATATCCTGTAGTTGTGTTTTCATTTTTTCTGTGTCGCTGTTATTTCTATTAACTCTTGACATTTGACCTTGAGGGATGGCTCTGAGGAGATACGTTGGGTGGCAGCTCTGTGCATGCAGTACTGAATTCCTATCTGTCGGTTTTTTATATAATGTGAGGCCAATTCCATCCTTATATATACATAAATCCAGAAATTCCACTTTATCTTGGCTGTAAGATATATTTTAAATTGGATAGGATGTTTTAATCCATTCAGTTCTTGAAACCAGTTTTGTAGTGTTTCATTCGGACCAGCCCAGACTATAAAGAGATCATCAATGTACCGTTGGTATATAATTACTTATTTTGTTTGGAAGACCTGCATGATTTCTTCCTCATAGTACTCCATGTAGAGATTCGCAAAGGAAGGGGCAACATTCGAGCCCATAGTTCCCTTTGTCTGGCAATAATAGTAGACTTCGAATTTAAAATAATTCAACTTAAGACTCAACTCCAAAATTTGTAGCAGGAATGTCACTGTTGGTCCCACATACGGGTATCTGCTAAGTGCTCTTGCTACCATATTGATGCCCTCCTTTTGTGGTATAATCTTGTAGAGGCTGGTAACATCAGCCGTTGCTAGTATCCAGTTGTCTTCCATTTCAGACCCTTCAGTTTCTGTATAAGGTCTGTATAAGGTCCATTGAAACTCTAACATATGATCTGATATTCTTGACTAAGGGCTGTAAAAAGAAGCCCACAAATTTAGATAGTAGTGATGTAATGGAGACAATAGGTCTTCCTGGCGGGTGTGTTTGATTCTTATGAAGTTTTGGTAAAGTATACAATATTGGGCATTTAGGATGATCCATCATAAGGAAATCTCCTATTTTTTCATCAATGTTGCCCTGTGATACACCCTCCAACACCAGTGTTTCAATCTCTTTCTGGAATTCTTTGATCGGGTTTCTTTGTAGATGGTGGTAGGTTGTGATGTCGGTTGGTGTTGGTGCATAATCTCTGATCGGTAGTACTCATAATTCATCACTACCGTTGCTCTCCCTTTATCCGCCGGGTGGATGATAATCGTAGGGTCCGTAGCAAGAGATTTTATTGCTAGATCCTCCTCTTTTGTCAGATTATTTCTGAATTGTTGTATTGGTGTCATGTTGGCATCCCTGCTTATCAAGCGTGGGTATGTCTTAATGCTTGAGTTATAGCTTATAGGTCAAATTTACTTGGTTTTATATATATATATATATATATAATGTGTGTGTGTGTGTATGTATGTGTGTATGTGTATGTATATATATATATATATATATATATATATATATATATATATATATATATATATAATGTGTGTGTGTCTATGTATATATGTGTGTGTGTGTATGTATGTGTGTATGTGTATATATATATATATATATATATATATATAATGTGTGTGTGTGTGTGTGTGTATGTATATATATATATATTATTATTATTATTAGTTATTTGTAGAGAGCCAACAGATTCTGCAGCGCTATAAACAAAGGGGGAGTACAAGAAAACAATTATAGGGATCAAATGGGTAGAGAGCCCTGCCAAGAGTTGCACTGTTGTAGTCAGCTCTTAAGAAGGTGATCTACAAACAGCTGGACTCTTAGGCTAAATGCTAAGGGGGTTCAAGGGATATCAATGGATGAGTGGAACTGGTATAAAGTAAGGTTAGCATAGGTTGCATGCATCCCTGAATAGTAGAGTCTTTAGGGAGCGCTTGAAGCTTTCAAAACTAGGGGAGAGTCTTATGGTGCGAGGCAGAGAGTTCCACAAGATGGGAGCCAGTCTGGAGAAGTCCTGTAAACGGGAGTGTGATGAGGTAACAAGAGAGTAGGAGGTCATGAGCAGAGCGAAGGGGACGGGAGAGAGAGTATCTGGAGACGAGGTCTGAGATATAGGGGGGAGCAGTGCAGTTGAGGGCTTTGTATGTCAAAGTGAGAATTTTGTGTTTGATCCTAGAGGCAAGATGAAGCCAGTGAAGGGATTGGCAGAGAGGTGCAGCAGATGAAGAGCGACGTGTAAGGAAGATGAGTCTGGCAGAGGCATTCATTATAGATTGTAAAGGAGCTAGGCGGCAGGTGGGGAGACCAGAGAGGACAGAGTTGCAGTAATCGAGGCGGGAAAGAATGAGAGAGTGGATTAAAATCTTAGTTGTGTCTTGTGTAAGGAAGTGTCTAATTTTATTGATATTTTTAAGGTAGAAGCGGCAGGCTTTAGCCAAGGACTGAATGTGAGGAGTGAAAGAAAAATCGGAGTCAAATGTGACCCCGAGACATCGGGCATGCGGGGTAGGTGTAATGATGGAGTTGTCGACAGTTATAGAGAGATTGGGGGTGGAGATTTTTGAAGAAGGGGGAAAATTAGGAGCTCAGTTTTGGAGAGATTTAGCTTGAGGTAGTGAGGGGACATCCAGGAAGAGATGTGAGAAAGACAGTTAGTGACACGGGTTAGCAAGGAAGGAGATAGGTCTGGTGCAGAGAAGTAGATTTGGGTGTCATCGGCATACAAATGATTTGGAAACCGTGGGTGACGGGGCTGAGGAGGCCCCAGAGAAGGCTACACTAAAGGTCGAAGGATTGGAGGGTTTGGAGCAAAAGAGGGTGGTCAACAGTGTCAAAGGCTGTGGACAGATCAAGGAGGATAAGCAGAGAGAAGTGGCCTTTTGATTTTGCTGTAAGTAGGTCGTTGGTAACCTTAACAATAGCTGTCTCTGTGGAGTGATGGGGACGAAATCCAGATTTCAGTGGGTCAAGAAGGTAGTTTAACGTAAGGAAATGGGATAAGCGTGCATATACTAGTTTTTCGAGAAGCTGGATGGGGAGGTAGGATCAAGGGAAGGTTTTTTGAGGATAGGTGTGACCAGTGCATGTTTCAGCGATGAGGGAAATTTACCGGTGCTGAGGGAGAGGTTGAAAATGTGTGTTAGTATAGGAGTAAGGGTAGCAGAGAGGGAGGAGTAGCTGTGAGGGGATAGGGTCAAGGGGACAGGTAGTGAGGTGAGAGCGCAGTATAAGTGCCGAAACTTCTTCCTCAGTAACAGGGGAGAATGAGCTAAGTTTAAGGTTATGTGGGTTGTGGTTAAGTGAGAGCATTTGAGGGGGGGAGAGAATGGAATTATGTTGAGAGCTGATTTCATTTCTGATGGAGTCAATTTTGTTAATGAAGTGGCTGGCAAAGTCTTGAGCTGACAGAGAAGTTATATTAGGAGGTGGGGGAGGGCGGAGGAGAGTATTGAAAGTGGAGAACAGATGTTTTGGGTTTGAAGAAAGATTAGAGATAAGAGTAGAGAAGTAGTGTATATAGTGTGTGTGTGTACTTTGCTGTCACCTTTTTGGCAAGAGGTATCTAGGGCAAGGACACCCCCTGAATGTATTTATTTCTTCCTATAGAGTCCTTATGGCACACATGAATAGACTTGTAGGAATGCACTGGTTAGACAGAAAAGGTTCTGTGATTTTGAAGCAGGAAGCGGCATTAAGCTAGATTCAGAGGGTGATTACTAGAAAGAAATATGTGCATATTTGAATGATGAAATGAAACGGTTTTAAATAAATATGGGTCTTTTGTTTTGTTTTTAGAAATCGCTGACCTACTTTGGTATTTGCCCAGTAGGCATCCATAGCATTTTGGACCAATATTTAGACTATGTGAGTTGAAAATAGTTTTCAGCAAATTTGCTTTTTCAAAAAATTGATTTATGAATCTTAGGAAAAAATGAAAATGTATCAAAGGAAATGTTTACTTAATTCTGTGGAATAAAAGCAATTGGAATGTTTAGCAAAAATTAGGTAATTATTCAAACAATATCGGCTAGATTACGAGTTTTGCGTTATGAGTGGTGTGGTGCTAACTTGCACGTTATTGTCACCGCTCACTTACCTACAGCGCTGATATTATAGGTTTTCATAAACCCGTTGTGTTAACAGGCAAGAAGTGAGCGTAGAGCAAAATTGTGCTCCATACCGCACTCCAATACCAGCGCTGCTTAAGTCAGCGGTGAGCTGGTTTTACGTTCTCGTGTATGATTTCCCCATTGGTATCAATGTGGTGAGCCGGCTGAAAAAAAGCCTAACACCTGCAATAAAGCAGCGTAAAGCTCCGTAACGCAGCCCCGTTAATTTTATTTGTTAAGGGATGATGTCCGGACTTAGTCTCACCCTCTAAGCCTCTCAAGTAAACTGAGATCTCTCCACTCAGTCAATAAAGAATACAGAAGATAGAAATTATGGGAGGCGCTAGTTATAGCTGAGGGAAATTTATCTGGTTAATAATATAACTTTTCATGTAGGTATTAATTACTATGTATCATATGTAAACAACCCATACAATATACCAAAAATAAAATGAATAATCTGTATATACAATAAAACGTTATATCATAAAATATTGAATTGGATATTTATTTATTACTTATAAGTTCAAAAAAACAGTTGAATAAAATGAGATATATTAATTAATAAGTTGTGGCCACAACAATAAAATACTCAATGAAATTAGTTTACCTAAAGTCAATAAAAATACTTTGATCTCGCTAATAATGTGTATATGTGACTAACGTGCATACAAGTGCAACTTAGTGTAAAGATAATAAGTTGGATTTGCCTGTATGTGTTGCAGGAAAAAATAAACTACAATGTGTTCAGATAAAAAAACATGGAAAAAAATTAAGTCCAAAAAGTTCATACGTAGTTATAATCCTTTTTGGTGATTATAAAATAAACTTTAGGATATGTGTTTCCAGAAGTGAAGGTGCAATTTGTTCATAAAGTGCAATATTGTAATTCCGATTGAAGAGGCAAGAAAATTCCTGCTATTATTACAGAGTTTGTCTGTTAAAATGGTGATAGTTAGTGTTAGTGCGATTTTCCAATGTTCAAGGTAATTGTTAGCACATTATTATGTGATTCAGTGTGACAAAAGCTTCCGCTGTTTAGACAAACTTATCTCGCTTTGCCAGCGTTAATACTATACGCGGTGGAACGACTCACACTTGCTTCACTGTCTAATACAGCCTTGTGCCTTTTGAATACCTGCTGGTTACCTGCTTGGCTCGTTATTCTCTAGTAATGGTGATTATTAGTACTGTATTCCAATATTAGAAAAAGTTACTAGGCATTCACTGTGAATGAAACTTCAGCTGTTAGACAGACTTACCTAGCTGTGCTCCCTGGCCGACGTGATTGCTATATGCGGCGGAAGTACTCACAGCTACTTCACTGTCTGTTGCAGCCCCGAATCCTCTGTTAACCGCTTGGCTTGATGTGTTAGCGGAACCAACAGCTGGGTCCTTGATTCTCCTTGTCCTCCTGATACCTATCGATAGGGGTTTGTTCAGCAGATGAACAGATGATTAATAGGTGACTCCACAGATTACTTTTCTATGCGTTTCAGCACTATGCGTGCCTTTATCAAGATGCACGTTAGTCACATATACACATTATTAGCGAGATCAAAGTATTTTTATTGACTTTAGGTAAACTAATTTCATTGAGTATTTTATTGTTGTGGCCACAACTTATTAATTAATATATCTCATTTTATTCAACTGTTTTCTGGAACTTATAAGTAATAAATAAATATCCAATTCAATATTTTATGATATAACGTTTTATTGTATATACAGATTATTCATTTTATTTTTGGTATATTGTATGGGTTGTTTACATATGATACATGGTAATTAATACCTACATTTAAAGTTATATTATTAACCAGATACATTTCCCTCAGCTATAACTAGCGCCTCCCATAATTTCTATCTTCTGCAGCCTCATTAATTCCTATGGGGAAACCAAATTTATGTTTACACCTAACATGAACCCCCAGTCTAAACACCCCTAATCTGCTGCCCCTGACATCGCCGGCACCTACATTACACTTATTAACCCCTAATCTGCCGTCCCCGACATCGCCGCCACCTACTACACTTATTAACCCCTAATCTTCCGCCCCCAATGTCGCCGCCAACTACCTACACTTATTAACCCCTAATCTGTCGCCCCTGGCATCGCCCACACCTACATTATACTTATTAACCCCTAATCTTCCACTCCGGACATCGCCGCTACTATAATAAACATATTAACCCCTAAACCACTGCACTCACGCATCGCAAACACTAGTTAAATATTAATCCCTAATCTGCCGCCCCTAACATCGCCGCCACCTACCTACATTTATTAACCCCTAATCTGCCGCCCCCAACGTCGCCGCCACTATACTAAATTTATTAACCCCTAAACCTAAGTCTAACCCTAACACCCCCTAACTTAAATATAATTAAAATAAATCTAAATAAAACCTACTATTAATAACTAAATAATTCCTATTTAAAACTAAATACTTACCTGTAAAATAAACCCTAAGCTAGCTACAATATAACTAATAGTTATATTGTAGCTATCTTAGGGTTTATTTTTATTTTACAGGCAAGTTTGTATTTATTTTAACTAGGTAGAATAGTTACTAAATAGTTATTAACTATTTACTAATTACCTAGTTAAAATAAATACAAATTTACCTGTAAAATAAACCTAACCTGAGTTACACTAACACCTAACATTACACTACAATTAAATAAATTGCCTAAATTAAATACAATTACCTAAATTTCAAAAAAAACAACCCACTAAATTACACAAAATAAAAAAAGAAATTATCAGATATTTAAACTAATTACACCTAATCAAAAAGCCCCCCAAAATAAAAAAAAACCTAAACTAAACTACCAATAGACCTTAAAAGGGCCTTTTGTGGGGCATTGCCCAAAAGAAATCAGCTCTTTTACATGTAAAAAAAATAAACAAACAACCCCCCAACAGTAAAACCCACCACCCACACAACAAACCCCCCAAATAAAATCCTAACTAAAAAAATGTAAGCTCCCCATTGCCCTGTAAAGGGCATTTGTATGGGCATTGCCCTTAAAAGGGCATTTAGCTCTTTTTCAATTGCCTAAACCCTAATCTAAAACTAAAACCCACCCAATAAACCCTTAAAAAAACCTAACATTAACCCCCGAAGATCCACTTACAGTTTTGAAGACCGGACATCCATCCTCAACAAAGCCGGGAGAAGTCTTCATCTAAGGCAGAAGTGGTCCTCCAGACGGCATCTTCTATCTTCATCCATCCGGCGCGGAGCAGGTCCATCTTCAAGACATCCGGCACGGAGCATCCTCTTCTTCCAACGACTAACGACGAATGAAGGTTCCTTTAAATGATGTCATCCAAGATGGCATCCCTTGAATTCTGATTGGCTGATAGAATTCTATCAGCCAATCGGAATTAAAGGGGAAAAATTCCTATTGGCTGATGCAATCAGCCAATAGGATTGAGCTTCAATCTTATTGGCTGATCCGATCAGCCAATAGGATTGAGCTTGCATTCTATTGGCTGATTGGAACAGCCAATAGAATGCAAGCTCAATCCTATTGGCTGATTGGGTCAGCCAATAGGATTGAAGCTCAATCCTATTGGCTGATTGAATCAGCCAATAGGATTTTTTCACCTTTAATTCCGATTGGCTGATAGAATTCCAATCAGCCAATAGAATGCAAGCTCGATCCTATTGGCTGATCGGATCAGCCAATAAGATTGAAGCTCAATCCTATTGGCTGATTGCATCAGCCAATAGGAATTTTTCCCCTTTAATTCCGATTGGCTGATAGAATTCTATCAGCCAATCAGAATTCAAGGGACGCCATCTTGGATGACATCATTTAAAGGAACCTTCATTCGTCGTTACTCGTCGGAAAAAGAGTGTCAGGGTTTTTTCCCTGTTTTGCTTGCCATGTGCTGGTGGCAGCCATTTTACTCACCTCTCTTGCTGACTCTGGTGCATACTGTGTGATGCTGCTCATTTCCTGAACTTCCTTTTATGGCCAGACTGGTGTACATCATCCGTGTGAGACAGGATGCAGTCTCAGAATTGTGATGTCATCACTTATTATTTAAAGGGCCTCTGATCAGTATGCTTTGCCCTTGCGTTGTCTCAGACCTGTTTTTTAGAGCTCCTGTGTATAACCTGGCTGCCTGACATCCCTCCTGGTTCCTGATCCCTGGCTTGTTCCTGACTCTGCTGTTCTCCTTGTTCCTGATTCTGGCTCGTCTGACTACTCGCTTTGGCTCCTGACTCGGCTCGTCTGACTACCAGCTCTGGTTTTAGTTCCTGGCTTGTTATTTGACTTGTGGACATTTTATTATTTTTTGCTATTAATAAAGGTGTGATTATTTTTGCACTTCTCGTCTCAGTCTGATTCCTGGCACCCTGATAAAGAGGATGCTCCGCGCCGGATGGATGAAGATAGAAGATGCCGTCTGGATGAAGATAGAAGATGCCGTCTGGATGAAGACTTCTGCCTGTCTGGAGGACCACTTCTGCCGGCTTGGATGAAGACTTCTCCCAGCTTCGTTGAGGACTTCTTGCCATTTCGCTGAGGACTTCTCCCGGCTTCGTTGAGGATGGATGTCCGGTCTTCAAAACTGTAAGTGGCTCTTCGGGGGTTAGTGTTAGTTTTTTTTAAGGGTTTATTGGGTGGGTTTTGGATTAGGGTTTGGGCAATAGAAAAAGAGCTAAATGCCCTCTTAAGGGCAATGGGGAGCTTAGGTTTTTTTTAGTTAGGATTTTATTTGGGGGGTTGGTTGTGTTAGTGGTGGGTTTTACTGTTGGGGGGTTGTTTGTATTTTTTTACAGGTAAAAGAGCTGATTTCTTTGGGGCAATGCCCAGCAAAAGGCCCTTTTAAGGGCTATTGGTAGTTTAGGCTAGGGCTTTTTTTATTTTGGGGGGGCTTTTTTATTTTGTTAGGGCTATTAGATTAGGTGTAATTAGTTTAAATATCTGATTATTTTTTTTATTTTGTGTAATTTAGTGTTTTGTTTTTTGTAATTTAGGTAATTGTATTTAATTAATTTAATTTATTTAATTTTAGTGTAAGGTTAGGTTTTATTTTACAGGTAAAGTTGTATTTATTTTAGCTAGGTAGTTAGTAAATAGTTAATAACTATTTAGTAACTATTCTACCTAGTTAAAATTAAATACAAACTTGCCTGTAAAATAAAAATAAACCCTAAGATAGCTACAATGTAACTATTAGTTATATTTTAGCTAGAGGGTTTATTTTACAGGTAAGTATTTAGTTTTAAATAGGAATTATTTAGGTAATGATAGGAATTTTTATTTATATTTATTTTAATTATATTTAAGTTGGGGGGTGTTAGGGTTAGACTTAGGTTTAGGGGTTAATAAATTTAGTATAGTGGGGGCGGCAGATTAGGGGTTAATAAATGTAGGTAGGTGGCAGCGATGTTAGGGGCGGCAGATTAGGGGTTAATAATATTTAACTAGTGTTTGCGAGGCGGGAGTGCGGCGGTTTAGGGGTTAATATGTTTATTATAGTGGCGGCGATGACGGGAGCGGCAGATTAGGGGTTAATAATTTTATTTTAGTGTTTGCGATGCGGGAGGGTCTTGGTTTAGGGGTTAATAGGTAGTGTATGGGTGTTAGTGTACTTTTTAACACTTTAGTTATTAGTTTTATGCTACAGCTTTGTAGTGTAAAACTCATAACTACTGACTTTAGATTGCGTTACGAATCTTGCGGGATAGGCTGTACCGCTCACTGTTTGGCCTCCCAGAAAAAGCTTGTAATACCGGCGCTATGGAAGTCCCATTGAAAAAAGACTTTACCCAAATTGCGTAAGTTAATTTGCGGTACGGCCAAAAAAGTGTACGGTGCCCCTAAACCTGCAAGGCTCGTAATGCCAGCGGTAGTGAAAAGCAGCGTTATGAGCCTTACACTGCTTTTTTACTCAATCCGCAAAACTCGTAATCTAGCGGTATGTTGGTAAACTTTAAAGGCATTTTATTTATTTAACCCCTAAAGGACCAGCGACGTACCCTGTATGTCACTGGCCTTTTTTTGGGACTTGATTGTTTTATAGTGCGGTCTTGCCACCAGCGTTGAGACTGCTCTATTCCACAAAGCCTGCTGGTGGGAGGGCATTAATAGCATGTTCTTGCTAGACTTGTGCTATTATGTCCTGAAAAGACCCTTAACGACCAGTGACATACAGGGTCATTAAGGGGTTAATTATGTATTTATTATTAACTGCTTTGCAAAAAATAAAAATCTTCACATGAAATAAATGTATTTTAAACATTGTTAGCCAAAATGTCATTTTTGCAGCCCTAAGACACACTCCTTGCAAACATCTATAGTTAGATCAATATCGCTCTTATTCTTGCACTTGAGCAAAAGCCTCAAACATCTATAGTAAAAGCAATAGCGTTTTTATTCTTGCGGTCAAGCAAAAGCCTCAGATCTATAGATATGTGTATGTATGAATGTGCAGCTTTTCTCAGTCAAAACCCTTGTCATATACGATATCCCTTTTTAAACACTTTTTATACATTTATTTTATATATATATATATATATATATATATATATATATATATATATATATATATATATATATATATATATATATATATATATAGTAATATAGTATCTCACAAAAGTGGGTACACCCCTCACTTTTTTTTAAAATATTTTATTGTATATTTTCATAAGACAACACTGAAGAAATAACACTTTGCTACAATGTAAAGTAGTGAGTGTACAAACTGTATAACAGTGTACATTTGCTGTCCCCTCAAAATAACTCAACACACAGCCATTAATGTCTAAACCGTTGGCAACAAAAGTGAGTACACCCCTAAGTGGAAATGTCCAAATTGGGCCCAAAGTGTCAATATTTTGTGTGGCCACCATTATTTTCCAGCACTGTCTTAACCTTTTAGGGCATGGAGTTCACCAGAGCTTCACAGGTTGCCACTGGAATCCTCTTCCACTCTTCCACTCCTCCATGACAACATCACGGAGCGCTCACCCACCTTCCGTTTGAGGATGCCCCACAGATGTTCAATACGGTTTAGGTCTGGAGATATGCTTGGCCAGTCCATCACCTTTACCCTCAGCTTCTTTAGCAAGGCAGTGGTCGTCTTGGAGGTGTGTTTGGGTTAGTTATGTTGTAATACTGCCCTGTGGTCCAGTCTCCGAAGGGAGGGGGTCATGCTCTGCCTCAGTATGTCACAGTACATGTTGGCATTCATGGTTCCCTTAATGAACTGTAGCTCCCCAGTGCTGGCAGCACTCATGCAGGCACAGACCATGACAATCCCACCACCATGCTTGACTGTAGGCAAGACACACTTGTCTTTGTACTCCTCACCTGGTTGCCGCCACACACACTTGACACCATCTGAACCAAATAAGTTTATCTTGGTCTCATCGGACCACAGGACATGGTTCCAGTAATCCATGTCCTTAGTCTGCTTGTCTTCAGCAAACTATTTTCAGGCTTTCTTGTGCATCATCTTTAGAAGAGGCTTCCTTCTGGGACAACAACCATGCAGACCAATTTGATGCAGTGTGCGGCGTATGGTCTGAGCACTGACAGGCTGACCCCCCACCCCTTCAACCTCTTCAGCAATGCTGGCAGCAATCATACGTCTATTTCCCAAAGACAACTCTGTATATGACGCTTAGCACGTGCACTCAACTTCTTTGGTCGACCATGGCGAGGCCTGTTCTGAGTGGAACCTGTCCTGTGAAAACACTGTATGGTCTTGCCCACTGTGCTGCAGCTCAGTTTCAGGGTCTTGCCAATCTTTTTATAGCCTAGGCCATTTTTATGTAGAGCAACAATTCTTTTTTTCAGATGCTCAGAGAGTTCTTTGCCATTAGGTGCCATGTGGAACTTCCAGTGACCAGTATGAGAGAGTTTGAGAGCGATAACACCAAATTTAACACACCTGCTCCCGATTCACACCTGAGACCTTGTAACACTAACATGTCACATGACACCGGGGAGGGAAAATGGCTAATTGTGCCCAATTTGGACATTTCCACTTAGGGGTGTATTCAATTTTGTTGCCAATGGTTTAGACATTAATGGCTGTGTGAAGTTATTTCTCTTGTTAAGTGTATCCAGTCCACGGATCATCCATTACTTATGGGATATTAACTCCTCCCCAACAGGAAGTGCAAGAGGATTCACCCAGCAGAGCTGCTATATAGCTCCTCCCCTAACTGCCATTACCAGTCATTCTCTTGCACCCAACGAATAGATAGGATGTGTGAGAGGACTGTGGTGATTATACTTAGTTTCATACCTTCAATCAAAAGTTTGTTATTTTATAATAGCACCGGAGTGTGTTATTCCTTCTCTGGTAGAATTTGAAGAAGAATCTACCTGAGTTTTTCTATGATTTTAGCCGGAGTAGTTAAGATCATATTGCTGTTTCTCGGCCATCTGAGGAGAGGTAAACTTCAGATCAGGGGACAGCGGGCAGATTAATCTGCAAAGAGGTATGTAGCAGCTTATTATTTTCTGACAATGGAATTGATGAGAAAATTCTGCCATACCGATATAATGTAAACTCAGCCTTAAATGCAGTAGCAGCAACTGGTATCAGGCTGTCATGTATGTATATTTTACACTTCAGTATTCTGGGGAATGGCACTTCACTGGAATTATACTGTATGCATAAAACTTTAGCCTAATTTGCAGGGACTAGCAACAGGCTTTTTAATAACACTCAATTTATTAATGTTAAACGTTTTTTGCTGGCATGTAAAATCGTTTAATTTTCTGAGGTACTGGGTGAAAAAAATGTTTTGGGCACTATTTTTTTCCACTTGGCAGTCGTTTTATTTAATTTATGACAGTTTACTGATCTCTCTCACTGTTATGTGTGAGGGGGAGGGACCTTTTTTGGTGCTTTTGCTACGCATCAAAAAATTCAGTCAGAAGTTTATTGTCTTCCCTGCATGATCCGGTTCATCTCTACAGAACTCAGGGGTCTTCAAAACTTGTTTTGAGGGAGGTAATCACTCAGAGCAGAGCTGTGAGATTGTAGTTGACTGTGATAAAAAAAAAAAACGTTTATTTCTGTATTTTTTTTTTTTTTTCTGCTATCAGGGTTAGTTATCCTTTGCTAATGGGAGCAATCCTTTGCTAAAATTGTGTTTTTTACAAAGATTTGATGCTATAACTTTTCAGTTTATTAATTTTCAACTGTCATAACTTTTTCTGTGCTTCTTATAGGCACAGTACGTTTTCATATTATAGTAAATTACTTGAAAAGTATTTCCAAGTTGCTAGTTTATTTGCTAGTGTGTTAAACATGTCTGATTCAGAGGAAGATATCTGTGCTATATGTGCTAAAGCCAAAGTGGAGCCCAATAGAAATTTATGTACTAACTGTATTGATGCTACTTTAAATAAAAGTCAATCTGTACAAATTGAACATATTTCACCAAACAACGAGGGGAGAGTTATGCCGACTAACTCGCCTCACGTGTCAGTACCTGCATCTCCCACTCGGGAGGTGCGTGATATTGTAGCGCCGAGTACATCTGGGCGGCCATTACAAATCACATTACAGGATATGGCTACTGTTATGACTGAAGTTTTGGCTAAATTACCAGAACTAAGAGGTAAGCGTGATCACTCTGGGGTGAGAACAGAGTGCGCTGATAATATTAGGGCCATGTCAGACACTGCGTCACAATTTGCAGAACATGAGGACGGAGAGCTTCATTCTGCGGGTGACGGTTCTGATCCAAACAAACTGGATTCAGATATTTCAAATTTTAAATTTAAGCTGGAAAACCTCCGTGTATTACTAGGGGAGGTGTTAGCGGCTCTGAATGATTGTAACACAGTTGCAATACCAGAGAAAATGTGTAGGTTGGATAAATATTTTGCGGTACCGGCGAGTACTGACGTTTTTCCTATACCTAAGAGACTTACTGAAATTGTTACTAAGGAGTGGGATAGACCCGGTGTGCCGTTCTCACCCCCTCCGATATTTAGAAAGATGTTTCCAATAGACGCCACCACACGGGACTTATGGCAAACGGTCCCTAAGGTGGAGGGAGCAGTTTCTACTTTAGCTAAGCGTACCACTATCCCGGTGGAGGATAGCTGTGCCTTTTCAGATCCAATGGATAAAAAGTTAGAGGGTTACCTTAAGAAAATGTTTGTTCAACAAGGTTTTATATTGCAACCTCTTGCATGCATTGCGCCTGTCACGGCTGCAGCAGCATTTTGGTTTGAGTCTCTGGAAGAGACACTTGAATCAGCTCCATTAGATGAGATTACACCAAGCTTAAAGCCCTTAAGTTAGCTAACTCATTTATTTCAGATGCCGTAGTACATTTAACTAAACTTACGGCTAAGAATTCCGGATTCGCCATTCAGGCACGCAGAGCACTGTGGCTAAAATCCTGGTCAGCTGACGTTACTTCTAAATCTAAATTGCTTAATATACCTTTCAAAGGGCAGACCTTATTCGGGCCCGGGTTGAAAGAAATTATCGCTGACATTACAGGAGGTAAAGGCCATGCCCTGCCTCAAGACAGAGCCAAACCTAAGGATAGACAGTCTAATTTTCGTTCCTTTCGTAATTTCAAAGCAGGAGCAGCATCAACTTCCTCTGCACCAAAACAGGAAGGAGCTGTTGCTCGCTACAGACAAGGCTGGAGACCTAACCAGTCCTGGAACAAGGGCAAGCAGGCCAGGAAACCTGCTGCTGCCCCTAAGACAGCATGAATCGAGGGCCCCCGATCCGGGAACGGATCTAGTGGGGGGCAGACTTTCTCTCTTCGCCCAGGCTTGGGCAAGAGATGTCCAGGATCCCTGGGCGTTAGAGATCATATCTCAGGGATACCTTCTAGACTTCAAATTCTCTCCCCCAAGAGGGAGATTTCATCTGTCAAGGTTGTCAACAAACCAAATAAAGAAAGAGGCGTTTCTACGCTGCGTACAAGATCTTTTATTAATGGGAGTGATCCATCCGGTTCCGCGGTCGGAACAAGGACAAGGGTTTTACTCAAATCTGTTTGTGGTTCCCAAAAAAGAGGGAACTTTCAGGCCAATCTTGGATTTAAAGATCCTAAACAAATTCCTAAGAGTTCCATCGTTCAAAATGGAAATTATTCGGACAATTTTACCCATGATCCAAAAGGGTCAGTACATGACCACAGTGGATTTAAAGGATGCTTACCTTCACATACCGATTCACAAAGATCATTACCGGTATCTAAGGTTTGCCTTTCTAGACAGGCATTACCAGTTTGTAGCTCTTCCATTCGGATTGGCTACGGCTCCGAGAATCTTCACAAAGGTTCTGTGTGCTCTTCTGGCGGTACTAAGACCGCGAGGAATTGCGGTAGCTCCGTACCTAGACGACATTCTGATACAAGCTTCAAGCTTTCAAACTGCCAAGTCTCATACAGAGTTAGTACTGGCATTTCTAAGGTCGCATGGATGGAAGGTGAACGAAAAGAAGAGTTCTCTCTTTCCACTCACAAGAGTTCCCTTCTTGGGGACTCTTATAGATTCTTAGAAATGAAGATTTACCTGACAGAAGACAGGTAAACAAAGCTTCAAAATGCATGCCGTGTCCTTCATTCCATTCAACACCCGTCAGTAGCTCAATGCATGGAGGTGATCGGCTTAATGGTAGCAGCAATGGACATAGTACCCTTTGCACGTCTACATCTCAGACCGCTGCAATTGTGCATGCTAAGTCAGTGGAATGGGGATTACTCAGACTTGTCCCCTACTCTGAATCTGGATCAAGAGACCAGAAATTCTCTTCTATGGTGGCTTTCTCGGCCACATCTGTCCAGGGGGATGCCATTCAGCAGGCCGGACTGGACAATTGTAACAACAGACGCCAGCCTACTAGGTTGGGGCGCTGTCTGGAATTCTCTGAAGGCTCAGGGACAATGGAATCAGGAGGAGAGTCTCCTACCAATAAACATTCTGGAATTGAGAGCAGTTCTCAATGCCCTTCTGGCTTGGCCCCAGTTAACAACTCGGGGGTTCATCAGGTTTCAGTCGGACAACATCACGACTGTAGCTTACATCAACCATCAGGGAGGGACAAGAAGCTCCCTAGCAATGATGGAAGTATCAAAGATAATTCGCTGGGCAGAGTCTCACTCTTGCCACCTGTCAGCAATCCACATCCCGGGAGTGGAGAACTGGGAGGCGGATTTCTTGAGTCGCCAGACTTTTCATCCGGGGGAGTGGGAACTTCATCCGGAGGTCTTTGCCCAAATACTTCAAAGTTGGGGCAAACCAGAGATAGATCTCATGGCGTCTCGACAGAACGCCAAGCTTCCTCGTTACGGGTCCATATCCAGGGATCCGGGAGCGGTTCTGATAGATGCTTTGACAGCACCTTGGACCTTCGGGATGGCTTATGTGTTTCCACCCTTCCCGATGCTTCCTCGATTGATTGCCAGAATCAAACAGGAGAGAGCATCAGTGATTCTAATAACGCCTGCATGGCCACGCAGGACTTGGTATGCAGATCTAGTGGACATGTCATCCTGTCCACCTTGGTCGCTACCTCTGAAACAGGACCTTCTGATCCAGGGTCCCTTCAAACATCAAAATCTAATTTCTCTGAAGCTGACTGCTTGGAAATTGAACGCTTGATTTTATCAAAACGTGGTTTTTCTGAGTCAGTTATTGATACCTTAATACAGGCTAGGAAGCCTGTTACCAGAAAGATTTACCATAAGATATGGCGCAAATACTTATATTGGTGCGAATCCAAGAGTTACTCATGGAGTAAGGTTAGGATTCCGAGGATATTGTCTTTTCTACAAGAAGGTTTAGAAAAGGGTTTATCCGCTAGTTCCTTAAAGGGACAGATTTCAGCTCTGTCCATTCTTTTACACAAACGTCTGTCAGAAGTTCCGGACGTTCAAGCTTTTTGTCAGGCTTTAGCTAGGATCAAGCCTGTGTTTAAAACTGTTGCTCCACCATGGAGTTTGAACTTAGTTCTTAATGTTTTACAGGGGGTTCCGTTTGAACCCCTTCATTCCATTGATATCAAGTTGTTATCTTGGAAAGTTCTGTTTTTAATGGCGATTTCCTCGGCTCAAAGAGTCTCTGAGTTATCTGCCTTACATTGTGATTCTCCTTATCTGATTTTTCATTCAGACAAGGTAGTTCTGCGTACTAAACCTGGGTTCCTACCTAAGGTGGTCACTAACAGGAATATCAATCAAGAGATTGTGGTTCCATCTTTGTGTCCTAATCCTTCTTCGAAAAAGGAACGTCTGCTACACAATCTAGATGTAGTCCGTGCCCTGAAATTTTATCTACAGGCAACTAAGGATTTTCGACAAACGTCTTCCCTGTTTGTCGTTTATTCTGGTCAGAGGAGAGGTCAAAAAGCTTCGGCTACCTCTCTCTCCTTTTGGCTTCGTAGCATAATACGGTTAGCCTATGAGACTGCTGGACAGCAGCCTCCTGAAAGAATTACAGCACATTCTACTAGAGCTGTGGCTTCCACTTGGGCCTTTAAGAATGAGGCTTCTGTTGAACAGATTTGCAAGGCTGCAACTTGGTCTTCTCTTCATACTTTTTCCAAATTTTACAAATTTGACACTTTTGCTTCTTCGGAGGCTGTTTTTGGGAGAAAGGTTCTTCAGGCAGTGGTTCCTTCCGTATAAAGAGCCTGCCTGTCCCTCCCGTCATCCGTGTACTTTAGCTTTGGTATTGGTATCCCATAAGTAATGGATGATCCGTGGACTGGATACACTTAACAAGAGAAAACATAATTTATGCTTACCTGATAAATTTATTTCTCTTGTAGTGTATCCAGTCCACGGCCCGCCCTGTCACTTTAAGGCAGGTAATTTTTCCATTAAACTACAGTCACCACTGTACCCTATGGTTTTCCTTTCTCTGCATGTTTTCGGTCGAATGACTGGTAATGGCAGTTAGGGGAGGAGCTATATAGCAGCTCTGCTGGGTGAATCCTCTTGCACTTCCTGTTGGGGAGGAGTTAATATCCCATAAGTAATGGATGATCCGTGGACTGGATACACTACAAGAGAAATAAATTTATCAGGTAAGCATAAATTATGTTTTTGAGGGGACAGCAAATTTACACTGTTATAAAGGCTGTACACTCACTACTTTACATTGTAGCAAAATGTCATTTCTTCAGTGTTGACACGTGAAAAGATATAATAAAATATTTACAAAAATGTGAGGGGTGTACTCACTTTTGTGAGATTCTGTATGTGTGTGTGTGTATTCTGCAGCGCTAGAAACATAGGCGGTATACAAGATTAAAATTGTAGGGATCAAATGGGTAGAGGGCCCTGCCGAGAGTTGCACTGTTGTAGTTGGCCCTTATGCGGGTGATCTACAAACAGCTAGGCTCATAGGCTTACATGCTAAGGGGTTCAAGGGGATAGCAATGGAGTTAGGAAAGGTTAGTGTAGGTTGTATGCATCCCTGAATAGTACAGTCTTTAGGGAGCGCTTGAAGCTTTTAAAACTAGGGGAGAGTCTTGTGGAGCGAGGCAGAGAGTTCCATTAGATGGCAGCCAGTCTGGAGAAGTCCTGTAAATGGGAATGTGAGGAGGTAACAAGAGAGGAGGAGAGTAGGCGGTTGTGAGCAGAACGAAGGGTTCGGGAGGGAGAGTGTCTGGAGACAAGGTCTGAGATGTAGGGGGAAGCAGTGCAGTTGAGGGCTTTGTATGTCAGAGTAAGAATTTTGTGTTTAAGCCTGGAGGCAAAAGGAAGCCAGTGAAGGGATTGGCAGAGAGGTGCAGCAGATGAAAAGCCACGTGTAAGGAAGATGAGCCTTGCAGAGGCATTCATTATGGATTGTAAAGGATCAAGGCAGCAGCTAAGGAGACCAGAGAGGATGGAGTTGAAGTAGTCGAGGCGGGAAAGGATGAGAGAGTGGATTCAAATCTTAGCTGTGTCTTGTGAAAATGTCTAATTTAAAGATTTTTTTAAGGTGGAAGTGGAAGGCTTTAGCCAAGGACTGAATGTGAGGAATGAAAGAAAAATCTGAGTCAAGTGTGACCCTTAGACATCGGGCATGTGGGGTAGGGGTAATGATAGAGTTATCAACAGTTATAGAGAAGTGCGGGGGGGTGGAGATTTTTGAAGAAGGGTGGAAAATAAGAAACTCAGTTTTGTAAATATTTAGCTTAAGGTAGTGAGAGGACATCCAAGATGAGATATGAGAAAGACAGGTAGTGACACGACTTTGCAAGGAAGGAGATAGGTCTGGTGCAGAGAGGTAGATTTGGGTGTCATCGGCATACAAATGATATTAAAACCCATGGGACTTTATTAAGGAACCTAATGATGACGTGTAGATTGAGAAGAGAAGGGGACAGAGGACAGAGCCTTGCGGTACCCCAACAGAAAGTGGTAACGGGGCAGAGGATGCCCCAGAGAAGGGTACACTAAAGGTACGGTTAGACAGGTAGGAAGAGAACCACCAGAGAGCTATGTAATACTTTATTTTAATAACAAATTAAAAATAAAGTATTAATTTTCAAGCACAACATTTAATTCACAACTTTATTTGAGTTATGTTTTACGCGGTCGCACTATTTAATTAAAGTATAGGGCGTACTAAAAATATGTTAGCCGCGCTAAACATTCTAGTTATTCAGTTTTATCATGGACTTGTAATACCAGATGGTGCACTATTCTTAGCACGAGCCTTAGTGTACACTGATCTTTCATTAGCGCTTTACTTGTTATGTAAGCCATTACGTGAAATTACATTTTGAGTTTTATATCCCTTTTAATGGATATTACACCTCCAACAATGTTGTCAAAAGCAGCCCTGTTATGAGACTCTTTAAGGTCTTTAATAATAAACCCTCTTGCATTTGTTTAAGAGTTATGCTTTGTGTCTCAATCGCTATAGAGGCCAAAAAGCAAGATCTGCAACAAAAGTGCTGCAAATCTCCTAAACCAGCTGTTTGTTTTCAGCATTGGCAGATTACAGAATTTGCTTTTGGTCTCTCTTGAGAGCGCACCATAAGTACAATCATTCACAGATTCCAGAGATGTTTTTAAATATTTGGCTTTATATTAAAACGTCTCATTAAAGCTATTAAAATTTGAATTAAGAGATACATGTTTGTGCACAACTCATTCCTAGGGACAGATTATTTATTGGCCGATAACAAAAACTATTGAACCTCTATTAGTGAATAGATACACCCCCCCACAATCAAGAAAACATATTTTCTCCAACATAGGTGTGTCCGGTCCACGGCGTCATCCTTACTTGTGGGATATTCTCCTCCCCAACAGGAAATGGCAAAGAGCCCAGCAAAGCTGGTCACATGATCCCTCCTAGGCTCCACCTACCCCAGTCATTCTCTTTGCCGTTGTACAGGCAACATCTCCACGGAGATGGCTTAGAGTTTTTTAGTGTTTAACTGTAGTTTTTATTATTCAATCAAGAGTTTGTTATTTTGAAATAGTGCTGGTATGTACTATTTACTCAGAAACAGAAAAGAGATGAAGATTTCTGTTTTGTATGAGGAAAATGATTTTAGCAACCGTAACTAAAATCCATGGCTGTTCCACACAGGACTGTTGAGAGCAATTAACTTCAGTTGGGGGAACAGTATGCAGTCTCTTGCTGCTTGAGGTATGACACATTCTAACAAGACGATGTAATGCTGGAAGCTGTCATTTTCCCTATGGGATCCGGTAAGCCATGTTTAT
Organism: Bombina bombina; assembly: GCF_027579735.1. Taxonomy (NCBI): domain Eukaryota; kingdom Metazoa; phylum Chordata; class Amphibia; order Anura; family Bombinatoridae; genus Bombina; species Bombina bombina. The sequence goes on from NC_069504.1 coordinate 1,126,525,898, forward strand.
TACGATCGTAAATAAGGGCTTCACAAGGGCTTATTAAGACTGTAGACTTTTTTTGGGCTAAATCGATTCATTATTAACACATATTTAGCCTTGAGGAATCATTTTATCTGGGTATTTTGATATAATAATATCGGCAGGCACTGTTTTAGACACCTTATACCTTAGGGGCTTTCCCAAAGCATAAGCAGAGCCTCATTTTCGCGCCGGTGTGGCGCACTTGTTTTTGAGAGGCATGGCATGCAGTCGCATGTGAGAGGAGCTCTGACACTTAGAAAAGACTTTCTGAAGGCGTCATTTGGTATCGTATTCCCCTTTGGGCTTGGTTGGGTCTCAGCAAAGCAGATACCAGGGACTGTAAAGGGGTTAAAGTTTTAAACGGCTCCGGTTCCGTTATTTTAAGGGTTAAAGCTTCCAAATTTGGTGTGCAATACTTTTAAGGCTTTAAGACACTGTGGTGAAAATTTGGTGAATTTTTCACAATTCCTTCATGTTTTTTCGCAATTGCAGTAATAAAGTGTGTTCAGTTTAAAATTTAAAGTGACAGTAACGGTTTTATTTTAAAACGTTTTTTGTACTTTGTTATCAAGTTTATGCCTGTTTAACATGTCTGAACTACCAGATAGACTGTGTTCTGAATGTGGGGAAGCCAGAATTCCTATTCATTTAAATAAATGTGATTTATGTGATAATGACAATGATGCCCAAGACGATTCCTCAAGTGAGGGGAGTAAGCATGGTACTGCATCATTCCCTCCTTCGTCTACACGAGTCTTGCCCACTCAGGAGGCCCCTAGTACATCTAGCGCGCCAATACTCCTTACTATGCAACAATTAACGGCTGTAATGGATAATTCTGTCAAAAACATTTTAGCCCAAATGAACACTTGTCAGCGTAAGCGCGGCTGCTCTGTTTTAGATACTGAAGAGCATGGCAACGCTGATACTAATATCTCTGAAGGGCCCCTAACCCAGTCTGATGGGGCCAGGGAAGTTTTGTCTGAGGGAGAAATTACTGATTCAGGGAACATTTCTCAACAGGCTGAACCTGATGTGATTGCATTTAAATTTAAGTTGGAACATCTCCGCATTCTGCTTAAGGAGGTATTATCCACTCTGGATGATTGTGACAAGTTGGTCATCCCAGAGAAACTATGTAAAATGGACAAGTTCCTAGAGGTGCCGGGGCTCCCAGAAGCTTTTCCTATACCCAAGCGGGTGGCGGACATTGTTAATAAAGAATGGGAAAGGCCCGGTATTCCTTTCGTCCCTCCCCCCATATTTAAAAAATTGTTTCCTTTGGTCGACCCTAGAAAGGACTTATGGCAGACAGTCCCCAAGGTCGAGGGGGCGGTTTCCACTTTAAACAAACGCACCACTATACCCATAGAGGATAGTTGTGCTTTCAAAGATCCCATGGATAAAAAATTAGAAGGTTTGCTTAAAAAGATGTTTGTTCAGCAGGGTTACCTTCTACAACCAATTGCATGCATTGTCCCTGTCGCTACAGCCGCATGTTTCTGGTTCGATGAGCTGATAAAGGCGGTCGATAGTGATTCTCCTCCTTATGAGGAGATTATGGACAGAATCAATGCTCTCAAATTGGCTAATTCTTTCACCCTAGACGCCACTTTGCAATTGGCTAGGTTAGCGGCTAAGAATTCTGGGTTTGCTATTGTGGCGCGCAGAGCGCTTTGGTTGAAATCTTGGTCGGCTGATGCGTCTTCCAAGAACAAGCTACTTAACATTCCTTTCAAGGGGAAAACGCTGTTTGGCCCTGACTTGAAAGAGATTATCTCTGATATCACTGGGGGTAAGGGCCACGCCCTTCCTCAGGATCGGCCTTTCAAGGCAAAAAATAAACCTACTTTTCGTCCCTTTCGTAGAAACGGACCAGCCCGAGGTGCTACGTCCTCTAAGCAAGAGGGTAATACTTCTCAAGCCAAGCCAGCTTGGAGACCAATGCAAGGCTGGAACAAGGGAAAGCAGGCCAAGAAACCTGCCACTGCTACCAAGACTGCATGAAAAGTTGGCCCCCGATCCGGGACCGGATCTGGTGGGGGGCAGACTCTCTCTCTTCGCTCAGGCTTGGGCAAGAGATGTTCTGGATCCTTGGGCGCTAGAAATAGTCTCCCAAGGTTATCTTCTGGAATTCAAGGGACTTCCCCCAAGGGGGAGGTTCCACAGGTCTCAGTTGTCTTTAGACCACATAAAAAGACAGGCATTCTTACATTGTGTAGAAGACCTGTTAAAAATGGGAGTGATTCATCCTGTTCCATTAAGAGAACAAGGGATGGGGTTCTACTCCAATCTGTTCATAGTTCCCAAAAAAGAGGGAACGTTCAGACCAATCTTAGATCTCAAGATCTTAAACAAGTTTCTCAAGGTTCCATCGTTCAAGATGGAAACCATTCGAACTATTCTTCCTTCCATCCAGGAAGGTCAATTCATGACCACGGTGGATTTAAAGGATGCGTATCTACATATTCCTATCCACAAGGAACATCATCGGTTCCTGAGGTTCGCATTCCTGGACAAGCATTACCAGTTCGTGGCGCTTCCTTTCGGATTAGCCACTGCTCCAAGGATTTTCACAAAGGTACTAGGGTCCCTTCTAGCTGTGCTAAGACCAAGGGGCATTGCTGTAGTACCTTACTTGGACGACATTCTGATTCAAGCGTCGTCCCTTCCTCAAGCAAAGGCTCACACGGACATCGTCCTGGCCTTTCTCAGATCTCACGGATGGAAAGTGAACGTGGAAAAGAGTTCTCTATCTCCGTCAACAAGGGTTCCCTTCTTGGGAACAATAATAGACTCCTTAGAAATGAGGATATTTCTGACAGAGGCCAGAAAAACAAAGCTTCTAGACTCTTGTCGGATACTTCATTCCGTTCCTCTTCCTTCCATAGCTCAGTGCATGGAAGTGATCGGGTTGATGGTAGCGGCAATGGACATAGTTCCTTTTGCGCGCATTCATCTAAGACCATTACAACTGTGCATGCTCAGTCAGTGGAATGGGGATTATACAGACTTGTCTCCGAAGATACAAGTAAATCAGAGGACCAGAGACTCACTCCGTTGGTGGCTGTCCCTGGACAACCTGTCACAAGGGATGACATTCCGCAGACCAGAGTGGGTCATTGTCACGACCGACGCCAGTCTGATGGGCTGGGGCGCGGTCTGGGGAGCCCTGAAAGCTCAGGGTCTTTGGTCTCGGGAAGAATCTCTTCTACCGATAAATATTCTGGAACTGAGAGCGATATTCAATACTCTCAAGGCTTGGCCTCAGCTAGCGAGGGCCAAGTTCATACGGTTTCAATCAGACAACATGACAACTGTTGCGTACATCAACCATCAGGGGGGAACAAGGAGTTCTCTAGCGATGGAAGAAGTGACCAAGATCATTCTATGGGCGGAGTCTCACTCCTGCCACCTGTCCGCTATCCACATCCCAGGAGTGGAAAATTGGGAAGCGGATTTTCTGAGTCGTCAGACATTGCATCCGGGGGAGTGGGAACTCCATCCGGAAATCTTTGCCCAAGTCACTCAGCTGTGGGGCATTCCAGACATGGATCTGATGGCCTCTCGTCAGAACTTCAAAGTTCCTTGCTACGGGTCCAGATCCAGGGATCCCAAGGCGGCTCTAGTGGATGCACTAGTAGCACCTTGGACCTTCAAACTAGCTTATGTGTTCCCGCCGTTTCCTCTCATCCCCAGTCTGGTAGCCAGGATCAATCAGGAGAGGGCGTCGGTGATCTTGATAGCTCCTGCGTGGCCACGCAGGACTTGGTATGCAGATCTGGTGAATATGTCATCGGCTCCACCTTGGAAGCTACCTTTGAGACGAGACCTTCTTGTTCAGGGTCCGTTCGAACATCCGAACCTGGTTTCACTCCAGCTGACTGCTTGGAGATTGAACGCTTGATCTTATCGAAGCGAGGGTTCTCAGATTCTGTTATCGATACTCTTGTTCAGGCCAGAAAGCCTGTAACTAGAAAAATTTACCACAAAATTTGGAAAAAATATATCTGTTGGTGTGAATCTAAAGGATTCCCTTGGGACAAGGTTAAGATTCCTAAGATTCTATCCTTCCTTCAAGAAGGATTGGAAAAAGGATTATCTGCAAGTTCCCTGAAGGGACAGATTTCTGCCTTGTCTGTGTTACTTCACAAAAAGCTGGCAGCTGTGCCAGATGTTCAAGCCTTTGTTCAGGCTCTGGTTAGAATTAAGCCTGTTTACAAACCTTTGACTCCTCCTTGGAGTCTCAATTTAGTTCTTTCAGTTCTTCAGGGGGTTCCGTTTGAACCCTTACATTCCGTTGATATTAAGTTATTATCTTGGAAAGTTTTGTTTTTAGTTGCAATCTCTTCTGCTAGAAGAGTTTCAGAATTATCTGCTCTGCAGTGTTCTCCTCCTTATCTGGTGTTCCATGCAGATAAGGTGGTTTTACGTACTAAGCCTGGTTTTCTTCCAAAAGTTGTTTCTAACAAAAACATTAACCAGGAGATTATCGTACCTTCTCTGTGTCCGAAACCAGTTTCAAAGAAGGAACGTTTGTTGCACAATTTGGATGTTGTTCGCGCTCTAAAATTCTATTTAGATGCTACAAAGGATTTTAGACAAACATCTTCCTTGTTTGTTGTTTATTCTGGTAAAAGGAGAGGTCAAAAAGCAACTTCTACCTCTCTCTCTTTTTGGATTAAAAGCATCATCAGATTGGCTTACGAGACTGCCGGACGGCAGCCTCCCGAAAGAATCACAGCTCATTCCACTAGGGCTGTGGCTTCCACATGGGCCTTCAAGAACGAGGCTTCTGTTGATCAGATATGTAGGGCAGCGACTTGGTCTTCACTGCACACTTTTACCAAATTTTACAAGTTTGATACTTTTGCTTCTTCTGAGGCTATTTTTGGGAGAAAGGTTTTGCAAGCCGTGGTGCCTTCCATTTAGGTGACCTGATTTGCTCCCTCCCTTCATCCGTGTCCTAAAGCTTTGGTATTGGTTCCCACAAGTAAGGATGACGCCGTGGACCGGACACACCTATGTTGGAGAAAACAGAATTTATGTTTACCTGATAAATTACTTTCTCCAACGGTGTGTCCGGCCCACGGCCCGCCCTGGTTTTTTTAATCAGGTCTGATAATTTATTTTCTTTAACTACAGTCACCACGGTATCATATGGTTTCTCCTATGCAAATATTCCTCCTTAACGTCGGTCGAATGACTGGGGTAGGCGGAGCCTAGGAGGGATCATGTGACCAGCTTTGCTGGGCTCTTTGCCATTTCCTGTTGGGGAGGAGAATATCCCACAAGTAAGGATGACGCCGTGGACCGGACACACCGTTGGAGAAAGTAATTTATCAGGTAAACATAAATTCTGTTTTATTTAGGACTGGAAAACGTAATAAAAAAGATGAAATGTATGCTCTGTTTTTGATTTAAGAAAGAGGCTTGAATGTTCCTTTAAAGAAAGATCGATGTCAAAATTAGGCTTAATAATTCAGAAAAGCGTTCAATTTACTTCTAATCAGGGTAGATAGAAATCAATGATTTAAAAAAAATAAATGATTTTTTTTATTTATAAATCAGATTTTTTTTATTTATTATTTAAATAGGATTTTTTTTAAAATAAAATGCTTTTTGGGAAAAAATCCATTTAAAGATAGTTTCTGTTTAAGATGCATATATCTATAATCTAAATGTTATTTATCCTGGAATGAGTTACGTAGCAAGATGCTGTATATTCATGGCTGTAATGTTTAATTTTTTTGATAAATTAATTCCATTAACCCATTCACAATGTCCTGCTCTCCCAGAGGTTTCTGTGAGATTATTTTGGGCATTTTTTCCATCTTGAAGATATTATGACACATTACTGGTTTTGTAGTTCTCAAAGCTGTGAATTTGTATCTGCAGAAATAACAACATGCCCCTTCTTCACGGCAAAAATCTTATTAAAGTAAACATACAGAGATGTGAAATAGACCTTAAAGGGACATAATCATTAGGGATAGGCGAATGTTGTGCAAGATTTGAAAAATGAAACGTTCGTTTAGAATGTTTGTACAAGATTCTAACATTTGTTTAATGTAATAGTATTTTCTTCATAAATGAAAAGAGTCCACAGCTGCATTCATTACTTTTGGGAAATAAGAACCTGGCCACCAGGAGGCGGCAAAGACACCCCAGCCAAAGGCTTAAATACTCCTCCCACTTCCCTCATCCCCCAGTCATTCTTTGCCTTTCGTCCCAGGAGGTTGGCAGAGAAGTGTCAGAAGTTTGCTGTTGTCTCTTATGGAGGGTAGTACTCTTCGACATGGGACGGGAGTTTTAAGTAATCCTGTCAGTCTGTCAGTGAGGGCTTGGATGAAAGTTTGAGTCCAGAGATGCAGGAAGAGTCTTTCTGCGAAACCATCCCGACTCATGTTAACAACTCCTCAAGCAATCAGCGTTGTCAAACTTCGCTTGGCTGCCTGCTTTCTTCTCTCAAGTCCATGGCGGAGGTGAGGCTACTATCCGTCACACTTGAAGGGCCGTGTTCTTGTTCCACGGCGTAGATTCCGGTAAGATCATTTCATTTTACTTCTTCATGAATGTACTGTAACTCATTTGTTCCTGCGAACTCACATGAAAAATAAGGGTCTCAGTGAGACTCCTTTAGTATCTTAGAATCAAGGGTTAATATTTCCTGAGGGGGATTGTTGAACAGGGGGGGGGGTTTAATCATGTTTGTTATGTGATTCAACCTGCTTATGTGTAAGGTTAACTGGGCTCGTGGCTTAGAACATAATGGCCTGTTGAAGTGACGCGACCTTACGGTTGGGCACGTTTTTGTTGGACTGTACGGTTCACCTTGTGACCGAGCGTGTTTACGTTCTGGTCTCCCATTTCCGCATTCCTGACTGTGTGGCGATGGAAAATTCTAGTCCGCCGGTGTCTGGTAGATAGGAGGTGGTGAGTGCCCCAGCCATTGTGGGTGTCAGGTGCCGTTTAAATTGTTTGATATATAGTCCATTTGTTTTGGGTATACTTTATCCAGTTATGGAGGATACTGATGTTGAGCTTGGTCAACTTTCTGATTCAGATTCTTCGTCCTGTGAAGAATGCGAATTGGCCCCATTGACTCAGGTCCGTCAGTTATGTTCTATAGGCCGTCCTAGAGCGCCTTGTTCCTCGGGCTCTGGGATTCATGAGACTGCTGAGCCATCCACCTTGGGGGGCCCTGTCCTCCGGGAGGCGAGTTCCCTACCGCTCCCTACTGCTACACATGTGGGTAACCCAAGTTATGTGTTTTCCTCCTCGGAGGGTTGATTGGTCTCCCCGGAGGTTGTGGCACGTTTTTGCTTTTACATACTTTTGACGCTTGGGCGTCTGCAAAGTCCAGATGTTTATTTGCGATTGTGCTCATTTCCGATTGCCCCAAATCTCTCGGCCTCTGGAGGGCATGTACAGTTCCCTGGGGGTGTGACTGTTCCTGAGTGTTGTGCCTTTCGTTACAGGCGGGCTCACCTTAGTGTTTTACTCAGACACATTTTTGAGCTGCTTGGGGACCCTATCCTTCATGGGTATGGAACTCCTCAGTCTCCTGCTTCGAATAGCTCACCTCGTTAGACATGGGGGGATTAAGTAATCTCCTTTAAGTATTGTTTTAGACATCCTTCCCAGTTTTGTTGGAAGAAAAGGGTTTCCGTTAGGAGGGTCCTACGGACCTTCTGTTCTTCTTGGGCGTTAACCTTTGGGTTGCCCATTATTTTATTTAATCCGGTTAGGATAAATTTTCTTTTCGTTTCATACTATGTTCCTGCAAGAACTTAAAAATATCTGGGATCGATACTCACTGTTTGCTTCTATGGAAGTTGTTCGGGACACATTAGTCCGATGTTTCTCGGTTTTCTCCTCTCTGAGGAGTTAGCCAGCTTGGCAGTTATGACCCTGGTTGCAGGCTGGTCCTGATTGGGTTCAGATCTACTGTCTCGTGGCTTAGTTAGACACGTGGCGCCTATTATGCCTTGCTGGTCAGGCAGGGGTGCCGAGTGCTCTTAGCTTTATTTTATATTTGTTTTACAAGTTTCAGCTAAGCATTCTCAAGAGGACTTACGGGTCTGTGCGGCTCTTGGGTTTGTTTCAGTCCTAAATAGCTGTCTCTTTGGTGACTTGGTTAGTGAATTTTGCTGCGTCACATTCTGTTTCTTCCGATGCCCTCGGAGCCTAGAGTATTCCTTCCCATGTGGTGGGAAAATTAGAGGGTTTAGCGCCTCTTTTCCGCCGGTCGGGGCGGTGTTGCTTTAGGAAATTGTCCTTTTTTGGACTTGTTCCTTTAATGGTTCTCTTCTTCATTGAGACCTCTGGATTTGATCTATTTCTCCTGGTGGATGGGTCACCTTCGGGGGACTTGGATTCCCTTTGGGAGTTGGTTGTTCCTTTTCAGGACATTAGACAGTGAGGTCTATTTGGCTTCCGGTTAGGGTTCCTTTCCCGGTGTTGGGAATGCTCTGCATCTCCTTCTTGGGATAGAAGAGGTCCTAGTGGTTTTCCACTCATATGGTCTAGGTATTGCCATCCAGGTGGCATCCAAACCCATGTTTTACTGTCCTCTGACTTCGAATCTGAGGTGATGTGGAGTCTTGCTGTTGCTCTGTTTCGGGCGACTTGTCCTCCCTGTTCCTCTTGTGTATGGAGCTCGTGGCTAGCTGGATAGCTAGCTCAGCATACTAATGCTCTGTGGCTACTCTGTACTGGAGCAAACCGAGGGTTACTGGTTCGATCCCTGGCGAGGTCTACTCGGCCTTCCTCCCTTCAAGGTTTGATAAAATGAGCAGCGCCTTGTGTCCCTTAAAGGGGATTAGCCGCGCTTTTCAAGCACAATCATGTTAATGTTGTTTGGATGCCTGTTAGCTCTAGTGTCCTTTTATGGCCGTGGCTCCAAGAGGTGGTCTCTTACCTTTGGGTCGGGACGTGCAAGGGCTTCTTGCTCTTGTTATCCGGGTTATTCTGGATTTTTCCCTGGGAGGTCTGTTTATTTATATCAGACGAGGGATTTATGTTCCTGGAAGATTGTTTAATCTAAACATTTGTGGGGCCCGGACTTTTGTCCTGATCTTCCGGTTGTCAAGGGTTTTCCTCAGCGTTTTCTCTTTGTGAATCCCGCTGTGGGATGTTACCGGACATATGATCCTAGGACTGGCCTGAGGGGTTCCAGTTTCTGGGGTACTTGGGCTTAGAATAGTTAAATTAATCAGGAGCGCTAAAAAGCTAAAAGCGATTATCTGATGGTATTCATAAAGTGCCAAGTGTATGTGCAAAAAATTGTGAAAATATTAATAAAGTGCAGAAAATGTAAATACTTCAAATAGGTGAGGTTTAATCGATAATTATTTATCTGAAATATATTATAAGGTGAATAAGTGTAGTCATAAAACCAGACAGGTATATGTCTATTAGCATATGCCTCTATGGATTACTCAAAAAATAAAGTGAAATGATCCTCTGATCAAATATTTACAAAAATCAGTCTGTAATTTAAAACTGTGTTTGGTGTTAGAAAGTGCTATAAGATAAAATTAGGCGAAGGAAAACAGTCTCTTCATTAATTATTAAAATTATAAATATTAAATCTATAAATACAGATTCAAATACCTGCACAGGGAGAAACGCGTTGATGTTAGTTGCCTATGAACTTTGTTGAACTTTGTTGCTACATTTGCAGTTTGAATTGATATTCTGCTTTCAAAAAACTTTCTATTTCATAAATACTGCCTTGGTTAATGTCTGGTTAACACAATCCGTGAAATAGCACCAGCACTTTCCATATAGGCACCAGCACTTTTGAAATAAAAGATTCTACATCTACTGCACATTTGGGAACTGTGTGCATCAGACCGGCTCTATTTTGAAGTGAGGTGAGACTATAGTACCTACACACCGCTGAGACTGCTGTCCCCTTACAACGGATGATCTAAACAGTATCCTGCGTGCTCGTTGGCACTTAAGAGCGGATACTCCATTCAAAAGGATCACGGCAGTGAGAAATCTGACACTGCCCACCTAAGGACCAATCAGATTGCACTCTGCAGACAGCGCCTATAAAAAAGTGACGTCACTCCGCTACGGCGGTAATTTTCTATCTACAGGACTGACGGCTGAATTGTTTGGGGGTAAGTCAGAAAAATCTCCCCTCCAAACTGATTTCGTGGACTGATTACGGGTAAGAAAAGATTTCCCGTTTATAATACAGACTGTTCAATCGGATACCCGGAATTTTTCTGTCTATAAAGCCAATTTCTCCTTTTTAAATGTGGTGGCAACCTTAATTTTAACTTTGATGTTACACGGAGACGTCCGTTTTTAGCAATAATAAGATTTGTTTGCACTTGTTTATAACAGATTAAATTTTAGGCAGAGCCTAATTTCTTATTCATTGTGCATTTATTACCATCACCACTACATGCAATCCGAATGTTCTGATACTTTTTTATTAACTGTAGATAATTTGTGTTTTAAATCCCACATTACACTATTTAAGTATTTGAATCTGTATTTATAGATTTAATATTTATAATTTTAATAATTAATGAAGAGACTGTTATCCTTCGCCTAATTTTATCTTATAGCACTTTCTAACACCAAACACAGTTTTAAATTACAGACTGATTTTTGTAAATATTTGATCAGAGGATCATTTCACTTTATTTTTTGAGTAATCCATAGAGGCATATGCTAATAGACATATACCTGTCTGGTTTTATGACTACACTTATTCACCTTATAATATATTTCAGATAAATAATTATCGATTAAACCTCACCTATTTGAAGTATTTAAATTTTCTGCACTTTATTAATATTTTCACAATTTTTTGCACATACACTTGGCACTTTATGAATACCATCAGATAATCGCTTTTAGCTTTTTAGCGCTCCTGATTAATTTAACTATTCTTGTTGATTCTCCAAACCTTTGAAAGGGACCCTAAGGTAATTCAGGAGTTTAGTGATTACACTCTGCGCTTATTAGTTCTTATTATATTTGTACTTGGGCTTAGCCCTTGTTCTGGCTGTTCTGTTTTACAACTTGGCCAGATTTACTAAGATTTAGGGCTCCTTGGGGCTTGTCTTGTGCGGACGATACGGTTCCCTTGGGACAGCCAACTAACGTGACCTGATGGTGGGCTTTCCTGCCTAGCAAATGGACAGTTTGTGGTTGCTCAACTGTCTCTTTTGCATTTGGTAAAACACAATGGTGTTTTAAGGGGTTCTTTCCGTGTTCGTCAGTGACATGGCCTTGTGTCCTCTCGGTTCTTCCTACGACTTCCTGTCTTATGGACAGGTGTTTCTTGACGCTCTCCTCTTCAGCGGGCTCGTTGTACTCCTTACTGAGGTGTGGTCCTTTCCATCTGGGGAGCTGTTGGCTCCGCATTTAGACTTAGTCGGGTAGCTTTGCTAGATCTCTTTGGGTCTAACGCCTGTTCAATTGTCTTTAGGTTGAAGTGGCTGTGTCCATTCTTCCGCCCTTTTGGGGGCTGGTCTTGGGGACCCTTTCTGTTCCCTTCCTTTCAGATCTGCCGTTGCTTGGGCTGGTCCGGCTAGGTGTAGGATCTGAGATATGATGTTTATCCTCAGGTCTTGGGGGTGCCAGTGGACCTTTTTGTTAGAGGTTCGGTGCCTCTTCCCCTTTGAGATCTGTGAGTAGGTCTGGCAGCCTGGATTGCCTGGAGTGTGTCCTCTGCCTTGGAGGTTGGGCAATCTGCTAGTTTGTTCGGCCACTTTTTCCTTACGGAGAGTGTTTTCTCTGTGTCTTCCTACGGATGGCAGCGTGTTACTGGACTCAGATGTTTATCTTCTGAATTAGCTACTTGCAATTTTTCTTTTTGCTCAGTCTCTGAGTTCTGACGTTTTGAGGACTTTACCTTCAGCTGTCTATTCGGTGCTGTTGCACGATATTTGGTAAATGTTTCTTCTCCTTGGGGATGCCCGGTTGCTCCTTGTGGGTTGGGCGTTGTCTCCCCTTGTTTTCGGGATCCATTTGGGTCTCTGTGGACTTGGCCTTCTTTTGAAGGGGGCCTTTCCTTTATTGGATTTTGCTGTACCTTTTAGGTATCCCTTTGGTTCACCCTTGTCCTCTCCCTTTTGGGGATTTTGGTACTGTACTAGTAACGGTTGTGTGGCGACCGACTGCTGGGAGACGGTTCTCCTGGAGGAGTGTTGGCTCAGTGAGTCTGCTTTGCAGTCTCTAGTTAGGCCTTCTGACTATCTGCGGGTCAATGTCCTTGGGGCCTTTTCAGAATGGGCCGCCTATTGTACCCTCCCGTTTTTGCATTCAGTGTCCTCTATAGCTTGGGTATTGTTTTCCTAAAAGCAATGAATGCAGCTGTGGACTCTTTCCATTTATGAAGAGAAACTTAAACTATGCTTACCTGCAGCTCCCCACCCGTATCTGTATGGCGTCTCTTATTTTTATTCTTTTGGCACCTTTTCACCCTGATATTTCTTTTACTGTTCCTTGTTCCTCGGCAGAATGACTGGGGGATGAGGGGAGTGGGGGAGGTATTTAAACCTTTGGCTGGGGTGTCTTTGCCTCCTCCTGATGACCAGGTTCTTTAATAAAACTATTTACATTTTTATTACTAAGGTAATGGTTATTTTTCTCCTTCTAATAAAGTACTTTATTTATAAAGCGCCAACAGATTCTGCAGCGCTGCCCATGGGTACAAGGATAACAGTACAATGGAGAAACAATACGATAAAAGACAAATACAGGGGGGATTGAGGGCCCTATTCCCTTTAGAACTTACAATCTAGATACAGTTGAAACGTTGATAAAACATGATTTACCTATTAAACTAGAGACATTCACCTCGCCAATAATTTGTTATTTCAATTATCTATCTGTGCATATCTAGTGATATATAACTAAATCAGTAATAGTCTGATATAACTGGGAAAATAATCTGAATAAATATTATTGTAAAAATGTAAACCATGATTTAAATTGATTTAAATAGGTCTTACTGACTAGTGATTTAAATCAAATCCATCCTGCTCTTTATATCAAACTGACATCTTGTCTCTTAATCTCCTTACCATGAGAGCATATTGATGTAGGCTCAGGAGCAGTGCACGTGTCTTGAGAGCATTACACAGAAGTAAATTGGATTTGTTTTAAATTGTACGCTTTATTTAACCATGAAAGCTTAATTGTGACTGTGCCTTTAATGAACAGTAAAACTATAAACTGCAGTAATATAAATTTAGCAGGGAATATTGGAGGCAGTGTCTTGAATGAAATACATTTGAGTGGTGCGGAACACGTGGGAGTGTATCCGGTGTTGGTAGATTGCTGGGCAGCTCATGATTCAGTAGTGACTTTAGCGAGGGCACAAAATAACCTAAAAAGCTTTTAATCATGAACAACAGGGACCCAGGGGGTCTGGAATGAATAAATACAAAATATGACAAGACATAAGTGACAGGTAGGTGGGCTGAGGGGCTTTATCATGTCTCAGTTCCTTTATTTACAGCTTTTGTCCTGGATAACTGCTGTATTGATTCTGGATTCAAACAGCTCAGTGGGAGACTCACAAGTTCACCTCATTTCTACCACTTAATCCTGCTCTAGTTTATTTAAATGGCTGGAGTTTAGACAGCATCCTGTATCCCAGTGTATTTATACGTATTTAGGTTATTGGGACTTGCACAAGTGCAAAAAGATTAATCCATCCCCATTTAAAGCTCTGCGTTCCATTGATCCAGACTTATAAAGTGTAAATAACATTCTCCACCTCATGCTCACTTTATAAGGAGGTAAAATAATTTTCCTTGTTAAAGAGACAGTTTAGTCAAAATGAAAGTTTCATGATTCAGATAGGGCATGTCATTTTTAAATAAGTTCATGTGTGTCATATAGATAACATTATGCTCGCTCCCATGGAGTTATTTATGCACTGATTGGCTTAAATACAAGTCTGTCAAAATAACTGAAATAAGGGGGCAGACTGCAGAGGCTTAGATACAAGGTAATCACAGAGGTAAACAGTATATTAATATAATTATATATACAAGAATAGGGGAGTCAGGCCATAGAAATACACCAGGTATAGTAATTAACCTGGTTTAAACCTCATGTACAGGATTAGAATGCAGACCCTTTAAATATTATAACACTATTAATCAAAGAAAGAAATGTGTAGTGTCAAAAAATAAATAACTACACAAAAGACAGGGATTTCAGCATCCAATTTTTATTTTTGGGTCATAATGCCCAACTAAACATAAATGTCTAGAAAAATTCTACAGTGCAGTATTGTTCCTACAAACATGTGACAGGTTAGCAACCAAATAAATAAATAAATATCCTATAGCTATGCACAGGAGCTGTTTCAAAATAGTACATTGGATGCGTATGCTAGGTATCTTGAAACTGAAGTCTGAGACCTTAGCCTATTTATGTACTGAGACTTTTGCCTATTGATGTACAGAATAACCTATATCGCAAACAACACCTCCACCAGAGGTTGGCATGCAATAAATTGCACAAATCAGCCAACTTAGTATACCTTGAGGATCTATGTTTGTGTGACACACCTCTATATATAGTGAATAGAACACAGTGAATGTCATAGAGTTTGCAAATTCAGATAATTCAACCAAAATTGCATTTAGGTCGTAACAAAATAAATACATAAATAGAGCATGCTCTAAGTGGTTGGTTTGGACCAGAAGGTACATAACAACACCATTTCAGAGGGCACCACTATTTATCATAGTATCTGGTGTCATGAAAAATAATAATTAGGATCTATGTTAGGTCCCCCACGCCAAGGTCCAAAATGTACCAATATTAAGTTGCAACTATAAATAAAGAGGATACAAAAATGATATAACAAGCAGTTGCACAGTATATTAAAGTTCTCCTGTCTTGGGAGCTACTGTGAGTCGTATCTTATTTCCAGGAACACAGAACAGATGAAATAACAGTTCCTAGGCTTTTCCAATTTGCCAAAATACTTTTCATTTAAACCGTCCATATAAGACAGAATGAATACTTTTAACAAATAAGCCATATAGTTACGTGTGCAGAGGGGTAAAGGTATTCCTTCCCTCCGTTCCAATAGCACACGGCATGAATTAGCACAAAGCTCCAGGCTTCCGAGAGGTAGAACTGGTGTATCTTAATTTAAACTGCCAACTTTTGTTTCCTTCAGGTGCAACAAAGTATCAAACTTGTTTGTCTCAAGGCCGAGCCATCCGCTCCATGTACGTCACTTTTTCTAGACATTTATGTTTAGTTGGGCATTATGACCCAAAAATAAAAATTGGATGCTGAAATCCCTGTCTTTTGTGTAGTTATTTATTTTTGACACTACACATTTCTTTCTTTGATTAATAGTGTTATTATATTAGTATATTAATATAACTGTGTTGGTTATGCAAAACTGGGGAACGGTATTAAAGGGATTATCTATCTTTTTAAAAATAACAATTCTCAAAGACTGTCCCTTTAACCATCACAACCCTTAAGGACCTTAGTGCCATTTAACATTGGGTCTGTCTGCTATATACGGCTTCATCACTGCCGTGTTTCCTGGTCACATATTCCTGAATTTCCAGCACTTTGGAATCCATATTGTTGTGACAAATAAAATCAAGAATAATAAAAAAAATAGAGAAGGTTGTGATTTCTATAACTTACTGCATCACAGTAGTTATGAATTATTGTCATAATACTAGTATATTGTTTATAGATGTAAAATGTATAGAAACATTCATGAAACAATCTTTCATTTATTGAAAACATTAGTTTGAAAGAAATGCTGTCTGTAGCCAATGGGAAGAAAGCTTTATTCCCATTGGCTAAATACAGCAATCCTTTGGTTATCTGTATCAGACTGCATAGATTCCTGCCTAGATGTTACCTATGTCGATAGGATCTAGTGCAGCTGGGTGTTGCAGATCTTGTCTGGACATTTAAAGGGGACAGTCTACACCAGAATTTTTACTGTTTAAAAAGATAGATAATCCCTTTATTACCCATTCCCCAGTTATATCAAAATACTTTTTACCTCTGTGATTAC
Source organism: Bombina bombina (assembly GCF_027579735.1). Taxonomy (NCBI): domain Eukaryota; kingdom Metazoa; phylum Chordata; class Amphibia; order Anura; family Bombinatoridae; genus Bombina; species Bombina bombina. The sequence goes on from NC_069504.1 coordinate 1,126,541,964, forward strand.
CTTGTGTCTAAGCCCCTGCAGACTGCCCCCTTATCTCAGTGCTGTTTACAGACATGCATTTTAGCCAATCAGTGCTGAATCATAAATTACTCCACAGGAGTGAATGCAATGTTATCTATGCGACACACATGAACTAGCGCTGTCTAACTATATAAAAATGTCAAAATGCACTGAGATACGAGGCGGCCATCAAGGGCTTATAAATTAGCATATGATCCTACCTAGGTTTAGCTTTCAACAAAGAATACCAAGAGAACAAAGCAAACTTGATGATAAAAGTAAATTGGAAAGTTGTTTAAAATGACATGCCCTATCTGAATCATGAAAGTTTATTTTTGACTAGACTGTTCAGTTAAGACTCCAATACTTATTTACTAGTGGTATTTCTGTATGTATGTACTTTTTCTGTGTCGTGACTTTGGTGATGTCTATTTTGATATGTGTTTTTATGACTGAGCATGCTGCAATTTAAAATGTAATAAATTATTTTTTTGCTATATGAATGATAAAGACTGCTGCATTCACTTTCTTGAAAAAATATAGAAAGTATTGTGTTCTATATACCTTCCTTTCCAAGCTAATTTTATACTATTTGAGGGTCTGCACCATTGTAATGATTTATAATATATATTTTAATATATTTTTTTCAGTACTACTTAACTAAACACTTGCATGTTATTTATTGAATTTAGCCGACTATGGCCTCGCTTCCATTGAGTCGTAATTCAGTTTGCGTGCACTCGCAAACCGTTAAATATGCTGTCGAAAGCAATAGCGTTTAACGACTGTTTCCAATGGCGCGTTATACCTCAATATCGGCTGCCGGACTTCGGCTGCCGAAAAGATTTTCGCGTCCCATAGAAAGTAATAGAAGCCGTTAATCGATAAATTATACCAGGTTTCCATTGAAAGCGCTAACCGTTAATACACTGTCGGAGGCTGTCGATACATTGAGAAATATTACCCCCAGCTCAACTAGGTGTAAAGGAGGAAAAAAGAGCTTTTTGAGGCCTGTTTCTCATTGAAATAGCAAATCACAAAAATATTATGAGTGTTTCAATGTACAAATAACATTATATATGCTACATTTATTGGTCCTATGTATAGGAATATTTGCACCCATGTTGTCATAGAAATTTCAATATGTATGTACATATAAAAATATATGCAAGCACCACAATTATGGAACGACCTCCCGCACACTTTCAAACCTTCCCCATGCCTAATATCCTTTAAGAGATCCCTCTCTACATATCTCAAAACAGAATGCACCTGTCATTGTTGATTATATATTTCCTACCGGTTCTATGTTAAATTTTTGTGCATATATGGTGTATTATTTTTTTTTTTTATTTTATTGTACCCATTGTATCAATGCAATGTTTTGTGGACCCAGGACATACTTGAAAACCATAGAAATCTCAATGTATCTTTCCTGGTAAAATATTTTAAAAATAAATAAAATATCTACCTATTCAAAATGAAACCTTTGCCCAGGGATGCTATATATAATCTCAATACATATAGAAAAATAATTCAAAGGAAATAAGTTGTTTATCATGAAGATGAGTTTTATTATTACAGATTTACCCTCATTCAAATGTAATTTTCAATGTGAAAATCATATTTATTCAATACAAAACGATGACACATTAAAGTTATAATGTGTCATAGTACTAATATTTATAAAATATATGTAATGTCATGTCTGCTAAAGCAGATAATACATTTGCAATATTTAGACTATTAACCAAAATACATAAGTGCTTAATATTACATACTTCAAGAGATATGAAGTATTGTCTTTAACATGGAGTTATTGAAACATTTTAAAAGTGCATTGTGCATTGGTCCCAGGGAGAGTCTGTGTCTGTTCATATGATGTCAATTAAAATGTATTAATCACCTCTATATCATGGCAATCACATATATGTTGTATATACATCAGTGCATAAATATCCTAAAGATACATTTATCTAATTATTCTAAATATTGAATAATAATCTTGACAAAAAGGAGTGCATTAGTCATGATAGGTATATATTTCAGATATTACATTCCACATAGGACTATAAGAATGAATGCAAGGTATTTGGCCATATCAACAGGAAGGAGTATTTACTTTTCAACTCTTCTATAACTGTATAACCCTTATTAGCTTCATCTGAAGGAGCAAACAACATATGCTTGTGGAATATAAATCATAACATTTACACATGTCACGTTGACTTATGTTAGATAGCATATACTGTATAAATTTCAGACACGTATCCCCAAGTATTCTTAAACGGCATAATATGATATCCTCAATAAAAGGACACATAAATTTATCAACAATGTACACCTGCATATTAATTGACATCATGTGAAATAAAAATGAATAAAGCTGTTAATTTTTAGCAGATAAACAGCTATTAGAATAATATTAAGATATATGTTCAAATTTGGATTAGAAAAATGGATGCATATTTATGAGATGAAAATCGCACTTAAAAAAGTGCTTTAGTGCAAAAATTAGATATGATATATCTTGGGTTGAAAAAAAAGAATATTAATTCTTGCGGCGGGATTTTGCCTTTGGAGGAGAGGTACTTAGGGGGGCAGTGTGGCGTCTTGTGCGACGCCCACCAGCTGAATGTGAGGCTAATAACCGCGATTCAGGGTCCTGCAGGGAGATGACAGAGGATGCAAGGGAGGATGGAGTTTGGGGCCTATCCGCGAGCCTCTCCACTGCCTCTGCCAGGCGGACGAGTGAGGCATTATGGATGTCCATTTGGCTCTGTATCCTTCTCAAATCCTGCTGCTGTTGGAGCCTGGACAGCCTAAGCTCTCTATGTATGAGCCTCAGTAGATCATCCTGCTGGGACTGTGCCGGACCCTGTTGTACATTTGGTGTCTCAGGAACTAATAATTGGCTGGTTCCAGGGCTGTCTCTCCGTATTGGTGACTGTGAGGTTGTCTGTGATGGCACTGTTGGCAATACATTGGTGGGTGCAGTGGGTGGTGGTGTGGATTCCTGTTGTGCCATAGGAGTGGGAGGCATATAGTACAGATGATGCAGATCTGTATGCTGCTGTGGTGGGTGCATCATCTGCTGCTGAGGATAATGATGTCGTGGGGGGTGCATCATCTGCTGCTGAGGAGGATGTTGTGGGGGGTGCATCATCTGCTGCTGAGGAGGATGTTGTGGGGGGTGCATCATCTGCTGCTGAGGAGGATGTTGTGGGGGGTGCATCATCTGCTGCGGTGGGTGCAGCTGTGGGGGCTGTGCCATTTGTTGCTGCGAAGTATGCATGAACTGCCATTGTTGAGGAGGATGAGTCTGCTGGGGTTCAGAACCCAAAACATGAAATGTTGTCTCCGAAGTAGATGGAGAAGGGCATGATACATCCTCCACCTCATATGCCCTAGGCTGCTGCATATCATCTTCTAAGAGGCTGATATAGGAGGTAGTGTCACCATAGATATCCTCATCCTCCTCAGTGAATGTAGGAACATCCTGCTGTGGTGTTGGTGCAGCTTCATACTCCTCCTGTTCGGAACCTACAAATAAATATACGGTATGTTTACATTATCTATCTAATAGAATATATTACTTTGTAGCATAACAATACAGACTATTATATTCCATATTTATGTGTATATATGTACACACACACACATACACACACACACACACACACATACACACACACACACACACACACATACACACATACATACATACATACACATACACACACACACACATACATACATACATACACATACACACACACATACATACATATAGTGTGTTTGGGATAAAATCAAAGCATATATGACCATAACTGAGGAATCTTTATAGACTGTGTCTTAAAGGAACATTGTTAAAGGGACACTGTACCCAAATATTTTCTTTTGTTCAGATAGAGCATGCAATTTTATTCAACTTTCGGATTTACTCCTATTTTCAAATGTTCTTTATTCTCTTGGTATCTTTATTTGAAATGCAAGAATGTAAGTTTAGATGGTGGCCCATTTTTGGTGAACAACCTAGGTTGTCCTTGCTGATTGGTGGATAAATGCATCCACCAATCAAAAACTGCTGTCCAGAGTTCTGAACCTAGAAAAAAAGCTTACATGTCTTATTTTTCATGTAAAGATAGCAAGAGAATGAAGAGAAATTCATAATAGGAGTAAATTAGAAAGTTGCTTAAAATTGCATGCTGTATCTGAATCACAAAATAAATATTTTGGGTACAGTGTCCCTTTAAGGACAATGACACATGATTTATATGAAATGCTTAATATTCTTGGATATTATATTATCAATATTCTTGCTTGTCGGAGCAGATATACAATACAGAGTGCTTGCTGAACATATTAAATACAACTATGTAAATTTAGATTCATAGCTAAACACAGATGGGTATTTATGATATACAACATATATACATCACATATATGGTTATATTTAATATTGAATATTCACCTTCATACACCTCTTCAGGTGGCACAGAGGTGTCCATTGTCCCCTTACATCCGTAAACAGATTCATCCGAGATGACATTGGACAGCATCTCCTCCCATGACCTTAGGTGTATCCTCTTGCTAGGACCACCACCTGTCCCACGTGCATATTTGGCCTGCTGTGCCAGCTTAGCTTTGGTTTCCCTCCTGCAGTCATGATAGCGGTGTTTAATGCTGGCAGTAGAACGATTACGTCCTAAGCAGCTGACTGCCACTCGAATCTCCTCCCACAGCTTATTCCGGACAGCCGGCCTCAGGTTAGGGTTCTCCAGCTGAGCTGCCCTCTCCAAGTATGCCTCAACAAGAGCCTCCTTTTCCTCCTCAGAGTACCTCTCCTCTCTTAGCCTGCCCTTCACACCTGAAGGGCCAGCAGACACAGACTCTCCCTCCTGTGACTGGGGACCAGCCCTCTCTACCTCCTCTGTCCCTGCAGGCTGTGACAGGCTACCACCAGCCCCACCCCCAGTTGCCACAGTCTGCCCCACTTTCCCTTTTCTTTTTGTGCCTAGCTGAGGCTGACTCCTCCTCACTCCTCCCACCTCCATTCCTCTTCCACCCTCTCTCCTTCCCTCCTCTGCCAGGGTTTGAGGAAGGACAAATCCTCCACCCAAACCTCGGCCCCTATTCCTGCCCATACTACTCCCTACTTCCCCCCTCCCCCTCCCTCTATCCACCCTCACCACTGCCCTCCCCCTAGCCACCCCCTTCCCAACTCCACTAGGCCTATCCATCCCTTTCTCCTTCCTCCCTAACTCTAACCTAACACTAAAGTCCCTAGCTTACCTAACTACACTAATTCACCTAACTAAACCCTAAATTAAATAGCCCCAAAACTAACTACCTAACCTATCTAGACCCTAACTATCTCTATTCTATATCCCTCAAAATAAAAATAAAATGTGGGGGTGAAAATAAACAAAGGGATGTAAATGAAAAAGGAAAAACTAAGGAGGATTAGAACAAAATTATAGAAAAATAATAAGGGATGCAAATTAAGAAAGGGGTGAGCTATATAGTCAAATGAAACAAAAAATATGGGATGTTAAAAAAAAAAAAAAATAGGATGGGCAAAATGTATATATAAAAAAACAAGTTATATAGTGAGGAAGGGAAGGGTAGTCAAAGGGGGGATGGGAAGTGGAATAAGGGGATTAATGAAAGGAGTAATAAAGGAAGATGGGGATATGGGGGTTAATGTAAAAAAAAATGTGAATGTGTTTGTATCAAATAAAAGTGTGTATGTGTGTGTGTGTGTATTTGTGTGTATAAACTAATGTGTGTTAATTAACTAATGTATGGATGTGTGTGTGTGTGTTCCTAATATTATATGAGGCCTACAATAAGAATATATGGAAATCAAATATCAAACTCTCCACTAACTCTCAAACAACTCTCAAAAACCCAAAACTCCTACCAACGCAACTAGCTCCCGTGTCTTTCTCTCTAGAGGCGATCACAGGTAAAGAGCGCAGGCGCAAACCGTTATTCTTATAGACAGAGGTCGGGTTACCATGGCAATGCACTTGTTATGGCGCGCTTTTCGACAAATCCGACATCGGTTGGCAACGCAAACTTACGTACGGCCGAAAAGAGCGACTGCGCGCAACACGCTAATCTTTTCAATGGAAACCTGGTACTAAAATGGAGCCGTAAATTACCTTTAGCTGTCGTCCGCTTCGGTAGCTTACGGCTCCATTTTTAACGACTCAATGGAAGCGAGCTCTATGGGCGCGATATTTGCGCTCCACTCGTAATACCAGTGCACACAATTGTGCAGTGGTATTTTTAAGTGGTCCGCAATTCGCTTCTATAGGCTCCAATGGGAGCCTCATTCTCATGCTGTCTGACAGGCATATCACTGCTTCTGCTAGCTTCAAAATTCCTTGAAAAACTAGTTTTCGATCGCCTAACCCAATTCCTGTCCTCCAACTCATTGCTTGACCCCCTGCAATCTAGCTTCCGTCCCCAACACTCAACTGAGACTGCCCTCACCAAGGTTACTAACGATCTCCTTTCTGCTAAAAACAAAGGCTACTACTCTATACTCATCTTACTTGAACTCTCTGCTGCCTTTGATACTGTTGACCATCCCCTTCTCCTACGGACTCTCAGCTCTCTTGGGCTCTGTGACACTGCCCTCTCCTGGATCCACTCCTATCTCTCTAACAGATCCTTCTCTGTCTCTTTTGCTGGTGACTCCTCCTCTCTTTTGCCTCTGTCTGTTGGAGTACCTCAAGGCTCTGTCCTGGGTCCTCTACTCGTCTCTATTTACACTTCTTCACTGGGTAAACTTATCAACAGCTATGGCTTCAGCTATCATCTCTATGCTGATGATACCCAGATCTACCTTTCCACCCCTGCACTCTCTCCTTCTTTCAATTCTCACATCAGGGACTGCTTATCTGGCATTTTCTCCTGGATGGCCTCTCACCACCTAAGAATAAACATGTCCAAGACCGAACTACTTCTAATTCCCCCCTCTAACTCTACTCCAGTTTCTAATTTTTCTATCACTGTTGGCGGCACCACTATCTCCCCATCACCCCAAGTCCGCTGCCTCGGACTCACGCTTGACTCAAATCTGTCATTCATTCCCCACATCCAATTGCTCTCTTCATCCTGCCGCAGCCACCAACGCAATATCTCCAAAATTCGTCCGTTTCTAAGTGCTGAAACTACTAAACAGCTAATCCACTCCCTGGTAATTCTCCGACTTGACTACTGTAACAACTTACTAACTGGCCTCCCTCTCTCCCGCCTCTCTCCCCTCCAATTCATCCTAAATGCATCTGCCAGGCTAATCCACCTCTCTAGACGCTCTGTTTCTGCTGCATCCCTCTGTGAGTCCCTTCACTGGCTCCCCATTCACAACAGAGTTAAATTCAAAATTCTCACCCTGACCTACAAAGCCCTCACCAATGCTGCCCCACCCTACCTGTCCTCACTTATCAACAAATATACTCCAGCCCACCCCCTAATATCCAACAATAACCTGCTTCTTGCGTCCTCTACCATCACCTCCTCTCATGCTAGACTACAGGACTTCTCTCGTGCGGCACCAACTCTATGGAACGCACTTCCTCGTGCTGTCAGACTTGCCCCTAACCTCTCCTCCTTTAACCGTTCCCTTAAGACCTTTCTGTTCAGGGAAGCTTATCACCCGACTTATTAACAAACTAACTTCACTTAACTAACAGTTGCCCTCTATCTCCTCACTAATATCATTCTCACCTTTGCAGTCCCATCCTCCTACCCATCTAGATTGTAAGTTCCCATGGGAATAGGGCCCTCAATTCCCCCTGTATTTTGTCTGTAAAATGTTGTCTTTTATTGTATTGTTTCTCCATTGTACTGTTATCCTTGTACCCATGGGCAGCGCTGCGGAATCTGTTGGCGCTTTATAAATAAATAATAATAATAATAATAAAGGGTATAAGTTACACAGCAATGGACAGCAAATGTAAATATATATGGAGATATATATATATATATATATATATATATATATATATATAAATGTGTCTGTATATACACATATAAACACAAACATATATATATACACATTTATATATATGTGTGTGTGTATGTATATATATATATATATATATATATATATATGTATGTGTGTATGTATATGTATATATATATGTATGTATGTATGTATGTATATATATATGTATATATATATATATATGTGTGTGTGTATATATATATGTATATATATATATATATATATATATATATATATATATATATATATATATATATATATATGTATATATATATATGTATATATATAAAGTTCAAAGTAGACAAGCACTCCAGAAATCAAGTCACAGGTGCCCAGGGTGCAACAGATAGGCAAATAGAAACAAAGAGAGAGTACACTCGCCAGGACTTTTCAGAAATTTATTCCAAATATGTGAACGTTTTCGGGGTTTTAGCCCCTTCCTCAGACATACAAAATTACAATGTGTATGAAACCCATACCAGACACCCTTATGTAAGGCAGGCCACCCAATCACTCGCTCTCCAGAGTAAGGCGCCACCCACATGGTGATGTCACCCCTCCAGCAACAAATGAGAGTGGCCCAACTAAAATTACTATGTGAAACAGCAGGATATTAGATTTATAGATAAACTGATGTAGAGAAGATTGACAGTAATGCTGAAGGTTAAACACATACGTAAATTAGTTAAACACATAAGTAAATTAACCAAATATACTGGGCGAACAAGGACAAAAAAGCATATAATGCAAAAGCATCCCCAAGGAGAAAATGCAAGTTAAACAGATGTAATAGTAAAATAGCCCTAATCACTATCGGAGTGCAAACTATGTCCCCTGTAAAACACCACATCCTATACCATAGTCATGTCTAATAAAAATACCTAGATAACAGTATTAGTGCAGGCATAGGTGAAACCAGGCAAAGGCTGACAGTATACATGGGATAAGAAAGCTTAACAGACCTGCCGTGGGCAAACTGAAAGTGCATGGGGGCCCTCATCGGTATGCACCCTACATTTGTTACCTTGTGCTTTCCGACACCAGGCCCCTATATATGTCCCTAATATGGAGGGATCAGTACTGCAGCAGGGCTTAGTTCTGATGCTGCCTTGACATTGTATATTTAGATTTCCCCATTACCTGGCCAGCTGATATATACTTGCTATAATGTATCCACTTTGTCATTAGCATATTTTGATCATGTTACTTTTTCGTATCACAGCTGGTCTTTTGTTACTTTCTATACTTTGCTATTCCTTGACATAGGGGGGTTCAGCGTTTTACATAGCGTTTTACATAGCACACTGTTTTTAGCTTAATTTGACACAGCGCTACTTTGTTGATATTGACACTGGGTTGCTATGGCAACGGGTCAGTTTTGCTTGGGTTTGAATCCCCTTACACTCCCGGTCTTTTTGCATACTGATGAGGGCCCCCATGCACTTTCAGTTCACCCATGGCAGGTCTGTTAAGCTTTCTTATCCCATGTTTGGCTGCTATGCACTTGCTCTTTTAATACTATATGACATGATGCGTATTGTGTATTTATTTCATGTATACTGTCAGCTTTTGCCTGGTTTCACCTATGCCTGCACTAATACTGTTATCTAGGTATTTTTATTAGACATGACTATGGTATAGGATGTGGTGTTTTACGGGGGACATAGTTTGCACTCCGATAGTGATTAGGGCTATTTTACTATTACATCTGTTTAACTTGCATTTGCTCCTTGGGGATGCCTTTGCATTATATGCTTTTTTGTCCTTGTTCGCCCAGTATATTTGGTTAATTTACTTATGTGTTTAACCTTCACCATTACTGTCAATCTTCTCTACATCAGTTTATCTGTAAATCCAATATCCTGATGTTTCACATCGTAATTTTAGTTGGGCCACTCTCATTCGTTGCTGGAGGGGTGACATCACCATGTGGGTGGCGCCTTACTCTGGAGAGCGAGTGATTGGGTGGCCTGCCTTACATAAGGGTGTCTGGTATGGGTCTCATACACATTGTAATTTTGTATGTCTGAGGAAGGGGCTAAAACCCCAAAAACGTTCACATATTTGGAATAAATTTCTGAAAAGTCCTGGCGAGTGCACTCTCTCTTTGTTTCTATTTATATATCAAAATAACAAGAGTATTGCATTGAGCAATGATCCCTTTTTTATTGGACTAACTATACATTTATAAGTTGACAAGCTTTCGGAAGAGTTCCTTCCTTTATCACGTCTAAAGCAATATGTATTACTTTAGACTTGATAAAGAAGACACTCTTCCGAAAGCTTGTCAACTTATAAATGTATAGTTAGTCCAATAAAAAAAGGATCATTGCTCAATGCAATACTCTTGTAATTTTGATATCGAAATCTCTGGACTAACACGGCTACTCCAATCAACGTGTATATGTATATACTAGGAATACACAGTTCACATAGACTGCAATGTAAAGGCACTTTTCACCCCACACTAAAAACTGCTTTGTGCAGTTATTTTATTAAAAAATATTAATAAAATAAAATACACACCACTGTATTTTGGGGACATTTATAAAATGAGTGCTAACCAGCCACTTTTTTGCAGGTACACAATAAATTAGCGCTCCACTTGTAATCTAGCCCATTGTTTTTAACCCCTGCAAAGTGATAAACACATAGGTACAGTTCTGCTCATAGCATCGCAGAACCCTAGCAATAAACCGCTGGTGAGCCAGTTAGGAGCAACTATTACACATGCCAATCACCAGCTGTTCCCAGCACAGAATCTGCAAGCAGCTCCTGAGTGTAAGAGTGCTGCACTTAGATAATAAGCTATGATAAGTAAGATATGATGGTATCAAATCACCAAGGAGCGTCTTATGGTATCTAACAATCATCTGCTGCAGTATTTCTCTGTAGTACTACAATATCATAATATAGTTATACAGGTGATCAGAGTGCGTGTATCTAGTAATATGTAATTAAAGGCTATATCCGTGCAAGCTATGATCAGTAATTAGAATATTACAAGTTATAATGAATTTGAGCAGGTAAGTTTTACCCTTGAATGTCTCTTTAAATGCCTTGGTGCCTCATTTAATCACACTCTTAGCTTCATATGGAGGGTTTGCCAGGGTTTGCCATGTCAGTGTTTATAAACAGGCATTTGACATGGGATTGCTCAGTAACCTGATAAATTGGATTAAACGAGCGCTATCCCGTTGCTTAGCGATGGTGCCTTCGTGCTTTAAGAACAAGCTGCTGACATTATTTTCTAGGTACTACTCCACAATAAGACAGAAATTAATTTACAATTTGCACAGAATGCTCTTGATATTGACAGCAGATCTCTGCAGATCCTTTGCTTAACACAGCTGGTGATTTGCTGCAACACACATATGCTGTTCCTGATTGGTTCATCTCTTCTTTTAAAAATGTATTAATCCGTGTTAAAAAAGTAAAACACACAAGAGGTGTCCAAAGATCTAAAAGTTAAATGTTTATGTTTCAGATCTAGTATGAAATAAGAAACATTTCAATTTACTTATGTTCTCAAATTGACTTTGTTTTTTTGGTATCCTTTGTTGAAAATAAAGCATAACTAGGTAGGCTCAAGAGCAGCAGAACAGTCAGGGAGTTAGCTGCTGATTGGTGGCTGCGCATATGACTCTTCATTAGCTCAAATAATTATATAAATGTCCTTTTAAATAACAAAAATAAAATCCACTCAAGCTTAGCCTTAAAGGGACATGGAATCCAAACTTTTTCTATCATGATTTAGAAAGAGCATGTCATTTTAAACAAGTTTCTAATTTACTTCTATTATCTAATGTGCTTCATTCTTTTAACATCCTTAGCTGAAAAGCATATCTAGATAGGCTCAGTAGCTGCTGATTGGTGGCTTCACATAGATTCCTCGTTTGATTGGCTCACCTATGTGCATTGTTATTTCTTCAACAAAGGATGTCTAAAGAATTAAGCAAACTAGATAATAGAAGTAAATTGGAATGTTGTTTAAAATTGTTTTCTCTATCTGAATCATGAAAGAAAAAATTGGGTTTAAAGTCCCTTTAATTACAGAGTAGTCACTTGCTGCCGCTCTGTTCACAGACCCTGTGATAATCTTCATAGACACATCAGGTCCCCTTATACCACACCTGAGGGCATGATGTGTAAATGGCACATTCTTCCTGTGTATGCAGGGAATAGGCTGGCATTGTAGTATCTGCCGCAAACCTGGGGGTACAGATCTAAAGCATGAAATGCTGTATAATAAAAATATAAAGGGCTAGATTACCAGTAGGGTGCAAAATTGCTCTTAGGCGAGCACGAAATGTGTCCTCCACTCGTAATATCAGCGCACACAATTGTGTGCTGGTATTTTAAGTCCAGCGCAATGCGAATGTGAGCTCATGTTCACATTGCATGGAAGCTTTGCGCTCAATAGAGCACGCTTCCATAGGCAGGGAAGGGGGTATATGTATATATAGATATAAATGTATACAAATATAAGCACATAAATATATATGTATATAAGCATATGCATATACTGTATATTTACTGGGAACACGCAGTCCTCATAAACCGCAATATAAACCCGAATATATAGCAATTTCGGAAGAAGGGCCATTTTAAATAGTGCAATCCAACCTGAAAGAGATAGTGGTAGATTTTGCCAGGCTTGAAGTTTTTCCTTGATTAATTTCACTACTGGAGGAATATTAAGGTTATACAGCTCAGCAGTTTTGACCGGGATATGAATCCCTAAATACTTAAGAGTTTGTAACTTGTCGAAAGAGGGTGCTTAATACAGAGTTTTTATTTTTCTTAAGCCAGAGTATTTCAGATTTTGTCATATTTGCTTTGTATCCTGAAAAAGAACCAAATTGGTCCAGTATCTAGAAAAGTTTTGGCATATTCAATTTAGTATTAGCCATATATAGGAGTAAGTCATCCGCATACAGCCCAATTTTTATTTCAAAGTTACGTATTTTTATACCATCAAGACAGTGCCTTAGTTTGATTGCCAGGGGTTCAGTGGCAATGTCGAACAAAAGCAGGGAGAGAGGGCATCCCTGGCGTGTCCCTCTACCGAATAATATGGGGAGGGAATGATTGTTGTTCACTATTAGCCTCGTAGAAGGTTGGCTATATAAATTTTCTACAATATCAAGAAATTTACCACCGATGCCGAAATGCCTTAATGAAGTGTTTATATGATCATAAAAAATCGAGTCGAAGGCCTTTTCGGCATCGATTGATATAATAGCAAGATCAGGTGCTCCCTCTCCCCCATTGTCTAGCCCAAACAAAGCTTCAAAATATTCTGTCACAACCAGAACCTCCCTGATTTTTGCGGCAGAGTTTCGATTGTTTAAGAATCCTGATTGGTCACTGTGAATAATTTTTGACAGAGCTCCTTGAAGTCTAGATGCCAAAATCGCAGTGAGAATTTTGTAGTCGCCATTCAAAAGAGCTATTGGGTCTGTAAGATTCCTTGCAGGTGGGATCCTTTCCACTTTTAAGTATCAAGGTAGTGTAAGAATAAGAAAAGGAGGGGGGAATTAATTTGCCATTGATATAAAAACTAGTGAAGAGGATGCAGAGATGTGGAGCGACTTCGCTAGACAAAATCTTGTAGAATTCACTGGGGAGACCATCTGGGCCTGCTGCTTTGTTTGGGGATAGCTTAGATATTGTTTTCTCAATCTCTTCTATAGTAATCGGAGTATTAAAACTGTCAGATATTTCTGATGATAAAATGGGATGTGTAATTTCGCTCCAGAAATCCAGTGATTTCTGTGCGTCGCTTATTTTAGACCTATATAGCTCCTGGTAATACTCATGGAATGCATCCAAGATCTCATCTGAATTTACAAGATGTTTCCCTTTATACTGAAGCATGTCTATGATTGACTGCTTTTTCTCATTCTTGACCAATTTGGCCAGCATTTTGCCAGATTTATTGCCAAATCTGTACATTCTGGCCTGTATTTTTAACTCCCTTTGCGTTTCTTGGAACATTATTAGCGTGTCCCTTTCATTTTTTGCTCTAACATATTTTGCCCAGTTGAGGGGGGTTTTATCCAACAAATATTGATTGTAAGAGTTGGTCAGAAAGTTGCACGATTCCTTTTCTCTTAACCTAATCTTCTTGAGTATACCAGCGCTATAAGCAATCAGTTCCCCTCTCATCACTGCTTTCGCAGTCTCCCCGAATTCCTCAGGGCGAGTCAGATAGTCTTCATTGAAATGTACATATTCCTTATATTTATCTAAGCCATTTTTTAAATTTTAAATCGGACGCTAAGTAATAAGGAAAAAAGAAGCGCGAAGACGAGGAGCTTAAACGTGAAGGTTGCAATTCAATATAGATAGGTGCGTGATCTGAAAGTAAGATTGGCATTATTTCAGATTTCACCCCTGCTGTAAATAGACGTTCATCGATCAAAAATATATCAATTCTGGAGAGCGTTTTATGTACCTTAGACAAGCAAGTAAAGTTTTGAACAGAAGGATTCTGAGATCTCCATACATCTCGTAATGCTAGATTCTGTATAATTTTTTTGAACATCTTAGATTCCAGATTATCTTTTTTCTGTTTTAATTGTTTAACATTCCGTCTAAGCCTGTCTATTGGGCAATATGGTACTATATTAAAATCGCCACCCATAAGTAGGTAGCCCTCCGAATATGATAACAATTTAACTTGTAAAGCGTTCCAGTATTCTGGGCTAAAAACATTGGGGCCGTATGTATTACATACCATATACATTCTCTGTGCAATCTTTATCTTCAAAAGGATATATCTCCCCCCTGGATCGGCCTCAAAATGCACAACTTCAGACCCAATTTTTTTCCCTATCAGTATTGCTACCCCCCTCTTTCTCTTAACACTGGATGCAAAATAAACTTCTTTAACCCAGGATGATTTTAGTTTTAGAGATTCTTCTGCAGTTAGATGAGTTTCCTGAATAAAACCAATATCGGTTTGTGCTTTTTGCAGCTTGGTGAGAATCGCCTTTCTTTTAATAGGCGTAGAAATGCCACCTACATTCCAAGATACTATTTTACATTTATCTCCCATTAGATTCTTTTAAATATTAATTATATATATATATATATATATATATATATATATATATATATATATATATATATATATATATATATATATATATATGAAAGAAAAAAAAGAGAAGGAAAAAAAGGGAGGGGAATTTCCATACAAGGGGGGGGGGTCTAGACCCAGGGCACGTGCCAATCGACAGACACAGGCCTTCCCTAACTTAGAGACCTGCTTTCTTTTTATTTGTTCTGTGATCACTTTCCTCTTATTTATACACTGTAAAATTCTAATACTCTATTCCTGAGCTGTCAAATCTAATGTAGTCAGAATTTTTTCAGCCATACGAGCTTCATCAAAAAAATGTGTTGCCCCCTTCACTATGGCCTTAAGCTTATAGGGATAAATTATAGTTGATTGATATCCTTTTTGTATAAACTTAGAGCAGATAGGAGCAAGCTCCCTTCTTCTTGCTGCCGTATCGGCTGAAAAATCCTGGAACATAAGAATTGTGGCTTCTCCTATAGTAACAGGCTGCTTCCTACGATAATACTGGAATAAAGTAAGTTTATCCTGATAGTTTAACAGCCTTGCTATCACAGGTCTTGGTCGTTTACTGCCTTTATTTTCTATCCGTGGTGGACCAAGTCTGTGTGCTCTCTCAATAGGTGGGTGGGTGGATGGTATCTTTAAAATTTTTGGTAATGTTTCTGAAATGAAGGATGCGAGATTTACATATTGCTGCTCCTCTGGGAGACCCATGATTCTTATGTTATTTCTTCTGGAGCGATTTTCAAGGTCTTCTAACTTGTTTTGAATTTTTTGAATATTAATATTTGCGTCTTCTAATTTAGAGGTATGTGTTGTTACAAGATCTTCCAGTTCAGCCTCTCGCAATCTGTTAGAGAACTGCCGTACTTCATATACGTACTTCATATCTTGTTTGATTTCAGATCTGATAGCATCAAATTTAGGAGAGAGGGCATCTGAGATACTGGTGACCAGGCTTTAATGTTAGTTACTTCCTGAGTTACTGATGTATTGCTGATGTATTTACCAAGGTTTGCTGTATATCTATGGCAGTCTCCTGAGTATTCTTCAGCTTCCTGTCTCTTTGTCTAGCCGCCATGGCTGGAGAGGGGTTTTTGGGTGCATTGTAAAAAAATTTATCCATGTGCTAAATTCAGTTTATTATAGTGAAGAGAATAGTGAATTTTATACAGGAGGCTAAAGCCTCGTGTACCCAGTCGGGACGAGTGTGAGCTTTGTGATGGTTCAGTGAGGAAAGAACACAACCAAAAACCAAAAACAAACAAACAGGGAAGTGATTAATGGTTGTGCAAGAAGTCTAGCCACGGGAGTAGAGATAGAGATATCCTTTAATTGGAAATATAGAGACAGCGTTTCGCTAGTAAGTGTGCACACAAATATTAGCAGTGTGGTCACTTGAGAGAAGGCTATATAAGCTTCTCTTCCTTCCCAGCCTAATTTAAATAAAGTTTAATATTTGTTTCAGAGAGAGTCAGGTTAAGCCAGGCGTCTTGTCTGGATTGCTCAGTAGTCAGGCTTTCATTTAATGTAACTAATTATCCTCTAGTAAAGGGGAGGTTCTATTTCTGAGGGAGGGAACTGAGCAGTATAATCATAGATCTAAATTTTAAAGTATACTCTGTGTGCCAGCAACTCTACACAAGTAATTATAAAGATAGAATTATGATTGAATTCTTTAATTTATCTTACTCTAATATTAAATCCAGGTAAGGAACACAATTTAGATATATGCAGGTATAATCTATTATCCTATTTTTCTGAAAAATCAAGTATGTATACTCATTCACACATGAAATCTATAAGTATCTCACATCCAACCTTTCCCTTCCTTATTCAAGTGGAAGATTCCAGAACATATATTTTGCTGTTAAAGAACATAGCAAGTTTGAACATTAATTTGTAACTAAGTTACATACTGGTTTGTAAATACTGTATGTTTAAATCAGAAGGAAAAAAAAAGAATAACTAAGACAGAGATACAATGTATCAGAATATATCTATGGATAGAGCTTTCCTCAATTCCAGCTGCCTTTTGCCTCTCCCCTCTAACTTGCATGCATTCTAATTTTTGCAGAAGATAGATTAACAAGGTTAAACATGTCTAATTGCCTTTTGCTTCTCCCCTCTAACTTGCATGCATTTAAATTTTTGCAGGAGATAAGTTAACAAGATTAAGCATAAAAAGTCCTCCGGCAACTTAGCAGCCGGTTTCTTATCGATATGTAGTAGGGGAATAATGGAGAGAAAACAGAGAACAGTCTCTTAGTTCAGTAATAGCAAAAATAATTATATCCCAGCAAGGGAAGCAAAGTCATTAGCCCTGTATACCAGTCATATACATCAATTTTCAAATGGGAACATCCTGGGACAGTGCCATCTACACAATGCCTCAGCCTTAGGAAGTCCCTCTTAATCACGTTCTTCGTCACCTTACCTTAGTTGTCGATAAACCATAGCCAGCCAGAGAGAGGTGACCGAAAAAGTTCCAGGGCTAGGAAAGCGTACAGCCAAGATCTCTACGCCAACCAGCGTGTCAGCAAGCAGTGATGATAGACCGTGTATCGGTGAAGCCTTTCATTCAGCGTTTTAGTAGGATATGGGATCAATGTGCGGTATGGTTCCAAAGAAGGCTCCGTTTCCCATACACAATCCCGATGTAGGAGGGGGGACCGGAGGCTAGGCACAGAGAAATCCGTCGCAGGGCAGGCACTGCCTAAATGAAGGAGCTCGCCTTCGATGTTCCACAGATTAGTGAGAGAAGAGCATGCAGAATGGCTTCTACTTCCCAGGCATCGCCAGCAAAGTAAGGAGGGGGAGATGTGGAAAAAAAAAAAACACCCAGGCAGTACCGGTAGAGATCAAATAGTGTCCCAGACGCCTCAGTAGTGGGCCAGATAGGTACACATGAACATTTTCAACCTCCCGCACAACATCAGTGGGGGGGGGAGGGGATTTGAGCAGATTTCCAGAGAAGTTAGTAATACCCGAAATATAATTCCAGAGACCTCACTAGCGGGGCAGAGGAGTGTGTGCAAGTAATCTCGACCTCCCACACAACAGCGGTGGAAGAGGGAGAGAACCTGAGCAGCTCCCAGGCAGCTTGATAGTATGTCGAGTAAGGCTCCGAGCACTTCACCGATAAGCCAGACAGGTGTATACAACTCAGCCTCCCACGCAATACCGGCGGGGGAGGGAGAGAACTTGAGCAACTCCCGGGCAACTTGATAGTATATCAAGCAAGGCTCCAAACACTTCACCGGGGAGCCAGACAGATGTGTAGGACTCAACCTCCCACGCAGCACCGGTGGGGGAGGGAGAGAACTTGAGCAGCTCCCGGGCAACTTGATAGTATATCAAGCAAGGCTCCAAACACTTCACCAGGGAGCCAGACAAATGTGTAGGACTCGACCTCCCACGCAGCACCAGTGGGGGAGGGAGAGAACTTGAGCAGCTCCCAGGCAGCTTGATAGTATGTCAGGCAAGGCCCCAAACACTCCACCGGGGAGCCAGACAGGTGTGTAGGACTCGACCTCCCACGCAGCACCAGTGGGGGAGGGAGATAACTTGAGCAGCTCCCGGGTAGTATATCAGGCAAAGCTCTAAAAACACTTCACCGGGGAGCCAGACAGGTGTGTAGGACTCGACCTCCCACGCAGCACCAGTGGGGGAGGGAGAGAGCTTGAGCTGGTTCCTGAGTAGTTTACTAGTGTGTCAGGTAGGGCTCTGCGCAGCTCACCGGTAAACTAGAAAGATGTATACAACTCAGCCCCCCACACAGCACCGGTGGGGGAGGGAGGGGAGCCGAGAAAACTCCCAGGCAGCTTGACAATATATCAGGTGAGGCTCCAGGAAGCACTTCAGTAACCCAAGCAAGTCTATGCAGGTAAGGAAAGGAGCCTCGGCTAGAAACTGTATGAACACTTCAGTGTGCTGATAGGGACAACGTAGTATATGCAAGTCTCTAAGAGCTGACTTAACTTTGTCAGCGCAATGGGCTGGAAATCCACTGCATGGTTCCAAGAGCGATAGTACTGCTGTCCAAGCAGCTTCCCAGAGATTGGACTGGAGAGTAGCTGCAGAGAGCTTCTGCAGTTAGCTCCTCCTCCGGAACCACAGAGAATCAGAGAGATCATACAATTTTAAACAACTATCCAATTTGCTTCTTTTATTGTATTTGCTTCATTCTCTTAGTATCCGTTGTTGAAAGCATACTTAGGTAGGCGCAGGAGCTTGTTTCTAGGGGCTGATTGGTGGCTGCACATATATGCCTCTTGTCATTGACTTACCAATGTTTTCAATGAGCTCCTAGTAGTGCAATGTGGCTCCTTCAACAAAGGATCCCAAGAGAATGAAGCACATTTCATAATAGAAGTAAATTGGAAAGTTATTTTAATTTGTAACTTGTATCTGAATAATGAAAGAAACGCTTTGGGTTTCATGTCCCTTTCAAGTTAGAAATCATTTTGTGTGACTAACAGTGCTGTTCTTTAATCAAAGGATAACAAGAGAATGAAGCAAATTTGATAATGGAAGTAAATTGGAAATTTGTTTAAAACGGTATGTTCTATTGAAATCATGAAAGAAACTTATTGGGTTTCCTGTCCCTTTCACATGGAATTTTATTGTACCTAGGATGATCATAATGTTGCTGATAGCGATCTTGTCTCCTAAATTTTGAATATTGCATAGTTTAGTCCCTACTCCCATCTGTTTTATTTGTGCTTGAACTGCCCAACAGTATTGTTAAGTGTGCGTGTGTAACTTTCTTTTATATAGCTAATCCTGTGAATACTGCTCCACTCAGAGCCCCACTAGTGCGGTTAACAGAGGGTTAATGAAAAGTTCATAACAGTTCTCCTAAGAAATATAATTATTAGAAGTTAGAGGCTTACCACACTCGTAGCGGTCCCGTTGAAGTACAACATATTAAATCCTCTTCTTGATAGAACCCTCCATATGCAAATGGTGACCGCTTACTCCTGTAATGTAGCGTGTATCGCCAAACTTACTCGCAGTGTGAAAGCTTCGTTCTGATGCCGGTAACATCAAACCAGCAATGGCTCCTCCAATGAGACGGCTGGGACCCTCCACGCCCACAGAATGATTGAGAAGATACAAATAGCAACAAAGTCGCGGTCTCAATGGAAATAAGCAAGGAGAGATTTCTTGCAGGTTAAAAAGTTCCATTTAATGTAAACAGTTTAAAAAATGAAAAAGGCACAGCAGATAGTTGATACAGCCGACGCGTTTCCTGCCTCAAGGGCAATTCATCAGAGCTGAGAAACAAGCAGCTGTTAAATCCCTAAGGGTGGTGGTCAATTCAACCAATCAGAATGCAATCTATGTATTCATACAGATTTAACCTATTCATGACCTTCACCCAAATAAATACATCAATATACATAAACAAATATATACAGTTTACTTAACAACTTATCCTAACACTTACTTAAAATATGTAAATAGAATTTGGGAACGTGTATGCAATTGTTTTATGTTGAACCAAAGATACACTATATGGAAACAGTTCAAAAATATTTTTTTTTAGCTAACTCATTAAGTATAAAAAGATAAATGCTCTTTTATTAATTAGAGTGTCTATAATTTCAAACTGTCGCCTCATAGGTATCCCTAATCTTCACAAAAATCCAATCTATACATACAGAATCTCTTCACCAATCAAACTGCTTTTGTCAGAAAATCAAATACCAAATATATATCTGTATATTGTGCCCATCTTGTTATTTAGATATCTCAGTGATATTACACATCCTAACTTTTATCAATAAAAAGCTTCACATCACTTATTTTATTTATCCCTAGTGGGAATCCAGTTTTCAAAGTGTGAATCCAAAATATCTCTTTCTTGCTTAATGCCTGGTATCGATCTCCTCCTCTTAATGCCCTGGTATCTATCTCCTCCTCTTAATGCCTGGTATCTATCTCCTCCTCTTAATGCCTGGTATCTATCTCCTCCTCTTAATGCCTGGTATCTATCTCCTCCTCTTAATGCCTGGTATCTATCTCCTCCTCTTAATGCCTGGTATCTATCTCCTCCTCTTAATGCCCTGGTATCTATCTCCTCCTCTAACACCTAGAGAGACTTGTTCTTTTCCCTGAAATTTAAAGTTACCTAGATCACTATTATGTTGCGCAAAATGTTTAGCCACTGGTGTCTTTGGCTCTTCTGCTTCTATAGATAACAAATGCTCTCTTATTCTATCTTTCAAGAATCTTGAGGTGAGACCCACATATTGAAATTTACAGAATATGCAAGTGATAAGATAAACAACATATGTAGAATTACAATTTATCTGAACCCTAATTTTATAAGATCGACCTGTATTGGTCAAACTAAAACTGTCACCTATCTGAGCATAATCACAACTTTTACATGGTCTACCACCACATTTATAGAAGCCTGCTTTCTTTGATAACCAGTTACTCCTATTTCTGCCTTCATGTTCAAACTTGGAGCCAAAATTCTTTGCCACCTTTTCTCCTATTGTCTCTGATCTACGGGAAACAAAATTGCAACTTGTAGATATGGTTCCTAAATCTTTATCATTCTCCAATATAGGCAACCTTCTTCTTATGATATTACAAATATCATTATATTGCTTACTATATTTTGTAACAAAATTCATTCCCCCTCGTTCTGTGTTTTTCCTATTGTTATCCTTCAGTAAATCATCTCTGTTATAACTAGATACCTGCTCAGATATTCTCATCAAGTATTGTGAATCATACCCCCTATCAATAAGACGTGTTGTTAGATCATTAGCATGTTTCCAGTAGTTCTCAAGACTAGTACAATTGCGTCTCAACCTAATGTACTGTCCCCTGGGTATGCCCTTCTTTAAATGTTGTGGATGTAGTGAGTCTGCTCTTAATATAGTGATTCCTGTCACTTCTTTGCTATATACTTCTGTGACCACTTTATCATCTGCATGATAAATAAGAACATCCAGATATGGTATCTTAGAGACTTCATACGTGAATCCCAGATTAACAGTATTGTTATTTAGATGGCTTAAGAAGCCCTCTAGTTCTTGATTAGAACCATCCCATATTATCAGTATATCATCTATATACCTAGTGTACATTTTAATATGACTCCTAAAGTTATTGTGATCACTGAATATGGCCTCAATCTCAAAGTCAGCAAGGTACAAATTTGCATACGATGGGGCAAACTTAGCCCCTAACGCAGTACCTCTTAAATGTATAAAGAAATCACCATTAAAGATAAAGAAGTTATGATTTAATAGGAGGATATAGCTTGTAGGATAAAGGTAATTAGTTTAGAATCATATTCAGAATATTTTTCTAACATCCTCCTAACTGCACTTATCCCTAATTCATGTGGAACTTTTTAACTTGTAAGAAATCTCTCCTTGCTTATTTCTATTGAGACCGCGACTTAGTTGTTATTTGTTCTTGAGCTGACTGTCCTTTGAGATGTCATGAGAGAATTGTCCCTGCGTTATGACTGCTACATATGAGAATATCCATGTCCGTTTTTATGTTTTGGTGAAGTCATTGAGTACACCATCTTATATTTCTTATATTCTTATGATTTATTTACCTACTGTTATATACACAATATGTTAAAGTGATGACACATTTTGATCTCTGTATATCTTTTTTTTTTTGTCAATGAAAAATTTCAGTAACAATATACAACTGAAAAAAAAGTGTGAATCCTTTGCAGAGAGAAAGTTCAGTTATGCAGCACCTTTTTACTATAACCAAGCTAAGCTCCCGGCTGTCCCGCATTTTACGGGAGATGTCTAGCTTTGTTTGGGCATGTGATCATCTTCCCGTCCATCACATACATGGCTGCTGTCTGGATCTTTATGTGAGCATCAGTTAATTAGCTGCTTGTGCTGCATCATATTGTATGGATAAATCACTGAACATGGTACTCAGAATTACTTGATTAACCAGTTACATTGTTTGTGAAGTGCTCATGCTAATTACTGTATGTTGGCAAAATTACAAGGCATATTGAAACAATCAGTCAACACCCGTCTGCAATTTACAGAGCTTTTTGGGATAAAGATCGGCCCCTAAGACTCACATACCTACCTGTATGATGGTTTTACATGTACTCTGAGCAGGACCATCAGCCTGAGTTTAGACAGACGTGAAACACTTTTTGCTTGTAATATACAATATTTAATTATGTGTAACTTAATAAAGTTGAGAATCTTCTACAATAGATGTGAAGATTAATATTATTATTCTCAATAGCCTCTTTAAATCAATATTTATGTTTCTTATTTTATAACTGTTTAGCAGTTTACTCCCTGCATAGATAACTGTATTAAAGTGAAATTAAACTCTGAGATTATAATATAAAATGATACATTGTATATATGCATAAAAATAGTCTTATTTTGACCCATTTTCCTGTAATTCCATTCTTAAATTGTGAACTTTACAGTTCCTGTTAGAAATGGGAGTGCAGAGCACTGTGAACACAGCCATTGGCTGCACACTCTAGTGACCTATTTATAACTGTCCCTAATCGGTCACAGCAGAGAAGGTAACCTAAGTTACAACATGGCAGCTCCCATTGTTTTATAGACACTAACGGCTAGATTTAGAGTTCTGCGGCCAAAGGGGTGCGTTAGCTACGCGTGCTTTTTTTCTCCCGCACCTTTTAAATACCGCTGGTATTTAGAGTTCACAGAAGGGCTGCGTTAGGCTCCAAAAAGGGAGAGCATATTTACCGCCACTGCAACTCTCAATACCAGCGGTGCTTACGGACGCGGCCAGCTTCAAAAACGTGCTCGTGCACGATTCCCCCATAGGAAACAATGGGGCATTTTGAGCTGAAAAAAACCTAACACCTGCAAAAAAGCAGCGTTCAGCTCCTAACGCAGCCCCATTGTTTCCTATGGGGAAACACTTCCTAAGTCTGCACCTAACACCCTAACATGTACCCCGAGTCTAAACACCCCTAACCTTACACTTATTAACCCCTAATCTGCCGACCCCGCTATCGCTGACACCTGCATATTTTTTTTAACCCCTAATCTGCACCGCCGCAACCTACGTTATCCCTATGAACCCCTAATCTGCTGCCCCTAACACCGCCGACCCCTATATTATATTTATTAACCCCTAATCTGCCGCCCCCAACGTCGCCGCCACCTACCTACAATTATTAACCCCTAATCCGCCTCACTCCCGCCTCAATAACACTATAATAAATAGTATTAACCCCTAATCTGCCCTCCCTAACATCACCGACACCTAATTTAAAGTATTAACCCCTAATCTGCCGACTGGACCCCACCGCTACTCTATTAAATGTATTAACCCCTAAAGCTAAGTCTAACCCTAACACTAACACCCCCCTAAGTTAAATATAATTTAAATCTAACTAAATAAATTAACTCTTTTTGAAGCTAAATACTTACCTGTAAAATAAACCCTAATATAGCTACAATATAACAAATAATTATATTGTAGCTATTTTAGGATTTATATTTATTTTAAGGCAACTTTGTATTTATTTTAACTAGGTACAATAGCTATTAAATAGTTATTTAATATTTAATAGCTACCTAGTTAAAATAATTACAAAATTACCTGTAAAATAAATCCTAACCTAAGTTACAATTAAACCTAACACTACACTATCAATACATTAATTCAATACAATACCTACAAATAAATATAATTAAATAAACTAACTAAAGTACAAAAATAAAAAAGAACTAAGTTACAAAAAATAAAAAAAATATTTACAGACATTAGAAAAATATTATAACAATTTTAAGCTAATTACACCTACTCTAAGCCCCCTAATAAAATAACAAAGACCCCCAAAATAAAAAAATGCCCTACCCTATTCTAAATTAAAAAAGTTCAAAGCTCTTTTACCTTACCAGCCCTTAAAAGGGCCTTTAGCGGGGCATGCCCCAAAGAAAACTGCTCTTTTGCGCTATAAAAAAAAATACAAACCCCCCCAACATTAAAACCCACCACCCACATACCCCTAATCTAACCCAAACCCCCCTTAAATAAACCTAACACTACGCCCCTGAAGATCTCATTACCTTGTATTCACCACACCGGGTTCACCGATCCGTCCTGGCTCCGACGTCTTCATCGAAGCCCAAGCGGGGGCTGAAGATGTCCATGATCCGGCTGAAGTCTTGATCCAAGCGGGAGCTGAAGAGGTCCATGATCCGGCTGAAGTCTTCATCCAAGCGGGAGCTGAAGAGGTCCATGATCCGGCTGAAGTCTTCTATCAAGCGGCATCTTCAATCTTCTTTCTTCCGGATCCATGTTCATCCCGCCGACGCGGAACATCCATCTTCACCGACGACTTCCCGACGAATGACGGTTCCTTTAAGGGACGTCATCCAAGATGGCGTCCCTCGAATTCCGATTGGCTGATAGGATTCTATCAGCCAATCGGAATTAAGGTAGGAAAATTCTGATTGGCTGATGGAATCAGCCAATCAGATTGAGCTCGCATTCTATTGGCTGTTCCGATCAGCCAATAGAATGCAAGCTCAATCTGATTGGCTGATTGGATCAGCCAATCAATCTGATTGGCTGATTGGATCAGCCAATCGGATTGAATTAGAATCTGATTGGCTGATTCCATCAGCCAATCAGAATTTTCCTACCTTAATTCCGATTGGCTGATAGAATCCTATCAGCCAATCGGAATTCGAGGGACGCCATCTTGGATGACGTCCCTTAAAGGAACCGTCATTCGTCGGGAAGTCGTCGGTGAAGATGGATGTTCCGCGTCGGCGGGATGAACATGGATCCGGAAGAAAGAAGATTGAAGATGCCGCTTGATAGAAGACTTCAGCCGGATCATGGACCTCTTCAGCTCCCGCTTGGATCAAGACTTCAGCCGGATCATGGACCTCTTCAGCTCCCGCTTGGATCAAGACTTCAACCGGATCATGGACATCTTCAGCCCCCGCTTGGGCTTGGATGAAGATGTCAGAGCCAGGACAGATCGGTGAACCCGGTGTGGTGAATACAAGGTAGGGAGATCTTCAGGGGCTTAGTGTTAGGTTTATTTAAGGGGGGTTTGGGTTAGATTAGGGGTATGTGGGTGGTGGGTTGTAATGTTGGGGGGTGGTATTGTGTTTTTTTTACAGGCAAAAGAGCTGTTTTCTTTGGGGCATGCCCCGCTAAAGGCCCTTTTAAGGGCTGGTAAATGTAAAAGAGCTTTGAACTTTTTTAATTTAGAATAGGGTATGGCATTTTTTTATTTTGGGGGTCTTTGTTATTTTATTAGGGGGCTTAGAGTAGGTGTAATTTGCTTAAAATTGTTATAATATTTTTCTAATGTCTGTAAATATTTTTTTATTTTTTGTAACTTAGTTCTTTTTTATTTTTTGTACTTTAGTTAGTTTATTTAATTGTATTTATTTGTAGGTATTGTATGTAATTAATTTATTGATAGTGTAGTGTTAGGTTTAATTGTAGATAATTGTAGGTATTTTATTTAATTAATTTATTGATAGTGTAGTATTAGGTTTAATTGTAACTTAGGTTAGGATTTATTTTACAGGTAATTTTGTAATTATTTTAACTAGGTAGCTATTAAATAGTTAATAACTATTTAATAGCTATTGTACCTGGTTAAAATAATTACAAAGTTGCCTGTAAAATAAATATTATTCCTAAAATAGCTACAATATAATTATTCGTAAAATTCTAGCTATATTAGGGTTTATTTTACAGGTAAGTATTTAGCTTTAAATAGGAATAATTTATTTAATAAGAGTTAATTTATTTTTCGTTAGATTTAAATTATATTTAACTTAGGGGGGTGTTAGGGTTAAGGTTAGACTTAGCTTTAGGGGTTAATAAATTTATTAGAGTAGCGGTAAGGTCCGGTCGGCAGATTAGGGGTTAATAATTGTAGGTAGGTGTCGGCGATGTTAGGGAGGGCAGATTAGGGGTTAATACTATTTATTATAGGGTTAGTGAGGCGGGAGTGAGGCGGATTAGGGGTTAATAATTGTAGGTAGGTGGAGGCGACGTTGGGGGCGGCAGATTAGGGGTTCATAAATATAATATAGGGGTCGCGGTGTTAGGGGCAGCAGATTAGGGGTTCATAGGGATAACGTAGGTGGCGGCGGTGTGCGGTCGGCAGATTAGGGGTTAAAAAAATTTAATAGATTGGCGGCGATGTGGGGGGACCTCGGTTTAGGGGTACATAGGTAGTTTATGGGTGTTAGTGTACTTTAGAGCACAAGAGTTAAGAGCTTTATAAACCGGCGTTAGCCCAGAAAGCTCTTAACTCCTGACTTTTTTCTGCGGCTGGAGTTTTGTCGTTAGATTTCTAACGCTCACTTCAGCCAAGAAAGATCCCATTGAAAAGATAGGATACGCAAATGGCGTAGGGGGATCTGCGGTATGGAAAAGTCGCGGCTGGAAAGTGAGCGTTAGACCCTTTTCTGACTGACTCTAAATACCAGCGGTAGCCCAAAACCAGCGTTAGGAGCCTCTAACGCTGGTTTTGATGGCTAACGCAAAACTCCAAATCTAGGCGTATAACTTTTCACTTATTTTGTCAATATTTAAACCAACAATGAAACTTTATAAAATACATCTACATGTTATACTCAGACTAATCTTTTCTTTGAATGCATCATTCTATCTAGCATTTATTTGGTGTTTAATGTCTGAGGTTTTGATCTAGCTATTAAATATCATTGATATCCCTGCTTCCAAAGTGGGTTCCGCTAGTATTACCAATATTATTGAGATGTCTGTGTGCCATTAACCTATTAAACTAAGAAGGTCCAAGAGTGACCTTCTTTAATTAACTCTCCTGTTTGTCAGTATATTTATAAGAATTTTCAGTAGTGCTCTCCAAATAATATATCAGCCTATGGCAGGGTTATAACACAATATATTTAAATAATTATCCTTTAAAATAAACCCTCAATCAGTATGCATCTACTAGAAACCACACAATTAATATAAATACCTGAATTCTTTTATTTAGTTAATATCCATGAACATTTTTAAATATATTTGAAATACCAGAATATGAAACACTATTATACACGTTAAAACCAACTATTAAGATATGCTATCCTTCTTACAAATCCCAGAAAATTTTACCTTTAAAAATCAGCCTTATTTACAAACAGCCTTTCATTAAGTTAACACAATGGGACTAAAATCTTTAACTTTTAACATCCAAGCAATACAATCCTAACAGTGCTTATAAACAATAGGATAATATATATATTCTGCTATTTAACTGCAATTTATCCTAATACAATATTGATTTAAAACATCAGAACTTGCACAGATAAGTTACTTAGCCTACCAGATACAAATTGAAACAATGCATAGGCTATGAAATGCTAACTTGAAATGTAAACTGCTTCTTTAAATCTATTTGCTGTACTTTAAACTGCAGTGATTTATAATTTAACTATAGTCTTACCAATAACCTTGTATACTTTACCAAATAAACCAATCGATATCCAGTTTCCAATGTTTCTCAACAGATTCAATTTCACCTCAGAATTTCAAAATTGGGGGTATTCGCATATGGAGTCTAAGAGTAGCTGTGTGCTTTAATAATAACCACAGTAGTTATTCCTCCAGGATTAGCCAGCAGCCTCCTTCTCAGTCTCTATGCTTGGGGTTAAATCATCTGATTTTACCCCTCCCCTTTTTTTGATCATTATCTATCATTGGTGAGTATTGGGAATGCTCAATGGAAACCTTGTCTCGGATTGGCCCTTTGCAACAGAACATGGATTTGTTTATTTGGGAATGTATGTTGTCAAGGAGATGCATCCCTGCAACAACCAATCATCTCATGGCTGTAATTCTCGCATCATAACACTGGGTGGCAGCAGACAGCACAACACAGCAATACCATTTCTAAACATTTTAACAACTTAATTATTCTCATAAAATGGTTATTTAATCAGATCATAACTCTCTGCATCAATCCCATACAAACCCCAACTATAGATGTGTAGCACCAGATCATTTTTCTGATTATTCTGATACCAAATATGTTATATTATTAACATTGTATTATATTAACCCCTTAATGACCGAGGACGTGCAGGTTACGTCCTCAGAAAAAAGGCAGTTAATGCCTGAGAACGTACCCTGCACGTCCTCGGTGTGGAAAGCAGCTGGAAGCGATCCTGCTCGCTTCCAGCTGCTTTCCGGTTATTGCAGTGATGCCTCGATATGGAGGCATCCTGCAATAACCTTCTACGGCCATCCGATGCAGAGAGAGCAGGGATGTGCACTCATAGGAGGCAGGGGAGGCAGTGCCTACCCTGCCATATGTGGCCAAAGCTTAATTACATTTTAATTAAAACAAAAAAAAAGTAAAAAAAAAAATATTTCCCCCCCATGTAATGCTATGGAGAGGCAGGTACAGGAACGCTTCTCTCCATTGCAGTACATGGGTCAAAGGAAAAGCTGTGCTGCAGCGCCACCTGTGTTCTGTCAATATATTAGCAAAAATTAGGACCAATAGGAGGCACCCCTCTTGATGCCTCCTAGCAAGTGAAGGATATATAGATTAATCAGAAGGAGGATGCAGTGAGCAGGGTCATGTGACACAACTGGAAGCTGAGGTAACCTAAGAACAGATGACACCAAGCAGAAGAGTAAAGTAGTATTCTACATCTCTTGTGATTCACAAATTGTGTTCAGATACAGCTCATTAACAGGGGGGGGACAGTAAGTGAGCATAACCCAATACTGACAGGAAGTCAAAGGGTCAATTCAAATTTAAATCCATAATTTAAAACCCAGAGTTTGAAGTTAAGTGTGCAGTGTCCACATTATTTAAATTAAAGTTTTTGACATTGAATATTGCTAAGCCTCCCTTTTTCATGGTTATTTGATTTAATTAGGTACAAACTCCATATATGCTATGTCTGTTCAGTCAGAGGATGCAGTATCTATTTTTATTTTTCTCTGTGTCTCTATTTATTTAAAGACTGCTGTTAACTTGTAATTCACAAATCAATTGAAAGCTGTTGCATTGTGTTTTTAATATGTGCTGCTTTTATACAAGTTTATATTAATAAAAGGAGATGAGTCATTTAAAAAATATATGTAATTATTGCAGTTAAATGTTTTTAGAAATAATGCCACTGTAAAGTAACTGGTTAAACACATGGTCAAAGGGAGACATTTAAAATTAAACTTTCATGATTGAGGTAGAGCATGCTATTTTAATAGACTTTTCTAGTTATTTATATTTTGAGAATTAGCATTAACTGTTACTGGCCCCCTGTCAGCAAATCAAATTAGTTTTTGAAAGGAACATGAAAGTCATAATTACATTTCCATCATTCAGATAGAACGTGCACAAAAAAATAAACTTTCTATTTTACTTTTATTATTATGTACTTCATTCTTTTGGCATCTTTTGGTGTCCTTTGTTGAAGAGCATACCTAAGTGGGATGTGCACGTGCGTTTCTTGAACACCATATTGCAGCAGCTGTGTTGACAGTATTGATAACTTGTCCTTTGTGTAAAACTTGTATGGTAAATTATTTCTATTTTTACAATACAGTAGTGAGTAGAGAAGAGATTGTGTATCATTCTAATTGCTTAGTAACTGGCACTGTGCCACAGAATTGTCTGAGTGTGTATGTGAGCAGAGTGTGTGTGGGTGTCAGTGAGCAGAGTATGTGTGCTTTATTCTCCAGGTAATCAATACCTGTCCGATGATCTGGTGCTTTAGTGCAGTGTTTCTCAACAATGGTCCTCAAGTACCCCCAACAGGCCATGTTTTCATTATAGCTGAATCAGTGCACAGGTGACGTAATCAGCTGATCAGTAACTCAGTGGTTACTAACTTGCTCTCACCCATCACCTGATAATGTCACCTGTGCACTGGTTCAGCTATCATTTAAATCTGCCCTGTTGGGGGTACTTGCGGCCCTCTGTACATGTGTTTCTCCGGCGTATCATATCTAGTGCCTCACCAGCCTCTGACCTCACTGCACGTCACTGAGAGAGAGCCACTCTGTGGCCCTCTCTGCACCGGACATCGATGGCCGGTATCGTTGGTGGGTGGGAGCCGGTGTGGGAGGTGGGTGGCGGCCATCGATGGCCCTGGTCATGTGGAGGGGGGCGGGATCGTGGGCGGGGGAGTCCAGGGGCGCGCGCGGGCGCGTGCACGGGGAGGGAGCGGGTGGGAACCGCTACACTACAGAAAAATGTGTCCCAAAACAAAATAAAAGTAGGACCTAGAATGTAAAAAAAAAAACTTTAGGTGTCATTTATGTGGTGGGGGTTGGTCCGTGGGGGGAAGCTACACTACAGAAAAAGATAAAAAAAAATAAACATTTGTTTGTGTGCAAACTGGGTACTGGCAGACAGCTGCCAGTACCCAAGATGGCCCCCAATAAGGCAGAGGGGGAGGCTTAGAGAGCTGTTTTGGGGGGATCAGGGAGGTTGGGGGCTAAGGGGGGATCCTAAACACAGCATATGTAAATATGCTTTTTTTTTTCTTTAAAAAAAACAACAACAAAAAACCTTTTATTTCAGTACTGGCAGACTTTCTGCCAGTACTTAAGATGGCGGGGACAATTGTGGGGTGGGGGAGGGAAGGGAGCTGTTTGGGAGGGATCAGGGGGTGGGATGTGTCAGGTGGGAGGCTGATATCTACACTAAAGCTAAAATTAACCCTGCAAGCTCCCTACAAACTACCTAATTAACCCCTTCACTGCTAGCCATAATACACGTGTGATGCGCAGCAGCATTTAGCGACTTTCTAATTACCAAAAAGCAACGCCAAAGTCATATATGTCTGCTATTTCTGAACAAAGGACATCCCAGAGAAGCATTTACAACCATTTGTGCCATAATTGCACAAGCTGTTTGTAAATAATTTCAGTGAGAAATCTAAAATTGTGAAAAAATTAACGTTTTTTTTTTTAATTTGATCGCATTTGGCGGTGAAATGGTGGCATGAAATATACCAAAATGGGCCTAGATCAATACTTGGGGTTGTCTACTACACTACACTAAAGCTAAAATTAACCCTAGAAGCTCCCTACATGCTCCCTAATTAACCCCTTCACTGCTGGGCATAATACACGTATTGTGCGCAGTGGCATTTAGCAGCCTTCTAATTACCAAAAAGCAAAGCCAAAGCCATATATGTCTGCTATTTCTGAACAAAGGGGATCCCAGAGAAGCATTTACAACCATTTATGCTATAATTGCATAAGTTGTTTGTAAATAATTTCAGTGAGAAACCTAAAGTTTGTGAAAAAATTTGTGAAAAAGTGAACAATTTTTTTTATTTGATCGCATTTGGCGGTGAAATGGTGGCATGAAATATACCAAAATGGGCCTAGATCAATACTTTGGGATGTCTTCTAAAAAAAAATATATACATGTCAATGGATATTCAGGGATTCCTGAAAGATATCAGTGTCCCAATGTAACTAGCACTCATTTTGAAAAAAAAGTGGTTTGGAAATAGCAAAGTGCTACTTGTATTTATGGACCTATAACTTGCAAAAAAAGCAAAGAACATGTAAACATTGGGTATTTCTAAGCTCAGAACAAAATTTAGAAACTATTTAGCATGGGATTTTTTTGGTGGTTGTAGATGTGTAACAGATTTTGGGGGTCAAAGTTAGAAAAAGTGTGTTTTTTTCCATTTTTTCCTCATATTTTATAAAAAAAAATAGAGTAAATTATAAGATATGATAAAAATAATGGTATCTTTAGAAAGTCCATTTAATGGCGAGAAAAACGGTATATAATATGTGTGGGTACAGTAAATGAGTAAGAGGAAAATTACAGCTAAACACAAACACCGCAAAAATGTAAAAATAGCCTTGGTCCCAAACGGACAGAAAATGGAAAAGTGCTGCGGTCATTAAGGGGTTAAAGCAATTTAATATTGCTAATCATTTTGAATTTTATGGCATTTATATATCTAATATGTTTTCAGATCCGTGTTTAAACTTTCATAACCATCTAGTATATAATCATATGACATGATTCAGGTATCCCATGCAGGCACTCCATCTGAAAAATAGAAAAATTATGTTACATATAGTTAAACCATGGGATTATTACAGTTTGAATCTATTTTTCATATATCTATTCACTGCAGCAATTATTTATTTAATATAAAACGTACGATTTCAACATATATATATATATATACATATATGGATTATTTGAATTATTTCAAACACACATGAACTATTGGCATTGTTCTTCTTCAAAATGTATTTAATTTTACTTAAACTCTAAATATAGTTGTTTTGAATTCACACTGTAAGCCATGTGCTTCCTCT
The DNA here is from genome assembly GCF_027579735.1 of Bombina bombina. Taxonomy (NCBI): domain Eukaryota; kingdom Metazoa; phylum Chordata; class Amphibia; order Anura; family Bombinatoridae; genus Bombina; species Bombina bombina. The sequence continues at coordinate 1,126,575,398 of NC_069504.1, forward strand.
GTGTTATCCTAACCCAGACGCAATGTTTAACATTTTTGTATATCTCAGTGTTAGCAGCCACACAGTATGAGTCATTCAACAAACTTGTGCTAATTATCAGCTCCTTGGCAGGAAGTCCATATATGAGTAGGTATCCTGATCTATGCATCAAAATGCTGTCTTTTACACAGCAGGAGGTGGGCTTCAAAGGCTATGCTAACTCTCAATTATGGTAAAACATGTTTGTATTTTCATCTAGAGAGCAAATGCTTCCCTTTTGTTTCTTGGGACATGCTGTCTGTGGTTCAGCCTGGAGATGTGTATTCAGAATTTTACCTGTGTTAATTTTCAGTTCCTTGTGGTTATACAATTGCATAAATTAGCATATTGAGTGTGGGAGATCTAAAACATGATTGAAGTCAGTTTGTCTGAAAGAAATTAATCATTTTCTACTGACCAGCCAGATCTGAATGAAATATATATATATATATATATATATATATATATATATATATATATATATATTTCTCCTACATTGGTGTATCCGGTCCACGGCTTCATCCTTACTTGTGGGGATATTCTCTTCCCCTACAGGAAGTGGCAAAGAGAGCACACAGCAGAGCTGTCCATATAGCTCCCCTCAGGCTCCGCCCCCCCAGTCATTCTCTTTGCCGCTCTGAACAAGTAGCATCTCCACAGGGGTGGTAAAGAGTATGTGGTGTTAGTTGTAGTTTTTTATTTCTTCTATCAAGAGTTTGTTATTTTAAAATAGTGCCGGTTTGTACTATTTACTCTTTAAAGCAGAAAGTGATGAATATTTCTGTTGAGAGGAGTATGATTTTAGCACCAGTAACTAAAATCCTTTGCTGTTCCCACGCAGGACTGTTGAAACCAGAGAACATCAGTTGGGGGGAACAGTTTGCAGGCTTAACTGCTTCAGGTATGATCAGTCATTTTTCTAACAAGACCATGTAATGCTAGAAGACTGTCAGAAATTCCCTCTGGGGATTGGTAAGCCATTTTTTTCTAATAGACTCTGTATAAAATGATGGCTTATATTTAGGGCTCTATGCTGGTTGATACTATTGTGGGCTTTAAAATCAATTGCTTTTTAGCATGTTTTTCACTATAAATAAGGTGTTTTTTCAGACTTTAAAACACTTTTGGGGTTTAATTTCGGCCTGGCACTTATTTAGACACCTAAATCTAGTCAGAAAGGCCCCTCCACTCTAGAATGAAGAGGGAGGAGACCTAATTTTTAGGCCTAAATTGTGCAGTTGTTTTTGCCTAGGCAATCCATGCAGCTTCATGTGAGGAGTCAAGAGGCATCATAAAAGACTCCAGGGAGGCTTATTTCCTGCTAAAATAATCCCTAATGAAGGTAAAGGCTACAGTGAGAAGCTGTGGCTAGTACTGTAGTGTGTTAACTGGTTAATAACTGTTATTAGCTCCGGTTTGGGCATTAAGGGGTTAATTGATCTGAAAATTTGTGTGCAATCTTTTCAAAGCATTAAGACTCTGTGGTGAAAATTTCATTAAAATCGGATGTTTATTTCATGGTTTTTTTGATGTTTCAGTAAAAAAGTGTGCATTAAGGGGTTAATTGATCTGAAAATGTGTGTGCAATCTTTTCAAAGCATTAAGACTCTGTGGTGAAAATTTCATTAAAATCGGATGTTTATTTCATGGTTTTTTTGATGTTTCAGTAAAAAAGTGTGCATTAAGGGGTTAATTGATCTGAAAATGTGTGTGCAATCTTTTCAAAGCATTAAGACTCTGTGGTGAAAATTTCATTAAAATCGGATGTTTATTTCATGGTTTTTTGATATTTCAGTAAAAAAGTGTGTTTTTTTATTATTTAAAGAGACAGTAACGTTTTTGTCAAAAATCATTTTTATTGCATTATAGTTCTGTTTAAGTCTGTTAAACATGTCTGAGTCTTCAGATAGCCTATGTTCTGTATGTCCAAAGGCCAAGGTGGTTCCCCCATTAAATTTATGTGTGAAGTGTGCCATAGCGTCCAAACAGCTTAAGGACAGTACAATCGCACTTAAAAATATAGCCCAAGATGATTCTTTAGCTGAAGGTAGTGAAAATAGCTTGCTTTCCTCTCCTTCTGCGTCAACACCAGCTATGCCCGCGCAGGCGATGCCCAGTACATCTAGCGCACCAATTGCGATTACTATGCAACAGTTAGCAGCAGTAATGGATAATTCTATCGCAGCATTTTTATCCAAACTGCCAGGTTTCCTAGGAAGCGTGATTGCTCAGTTTTAAATACAGATAATGAACAAGCAGACGCAGAGGATAATTTATCTGTAGTGCCCTCACATCAATCTGACTTGGCGGTGAGGGAGGGCCTGTCTGAGGGAGAAATTTCTGACACAGGAAAAGTTTCTCAGCAGGCAGAGCCTGATACCATAGCATTTAAATTTAAGCTAGAACACCTCCGCGCTCTACTTAAGGAGGTCCTGGCTACTCTTGATGATTGTGACCCTTTGGTGGTCCCAGAAAAATTGTGTAAAATGGATAAATTCTTAGAGGTCCCAGTACACACTGATGCGTTTCCGATACCTAAGAGGGTGGCGGATATAGTGAATAAGGAGTGGGAGAAACCAGGTGTACCTTTTGTTCCCCCTCCTATATTTAAGAATATGTTCTCCATTGTTGACCCCAGAAGGGACGCGTGGCAGACGGTCCCTAAGGTAGAGGGGGCAGTTTCAAAGCTAGCTAAGCGCACAACTATACCAATAGAAGACAGTGGCGCTTTCAAAGATCCTATGGATAAAAAATTAGGTTTATTTAAGAAAATTTTTGTTCAACAAGGTTTTCTTCTTCAACCAATTTCTTGCATTATTCCTGTAACCACTGCAGCTGCTTTTTGGTTTGAGGAATTAGAAAACTCGCTCCAGAAGGAGACTTCTTAGGATGAAGTCATGGATAGAATTCACGCCCTGAAGTTGGCTAATTCTTTCATAACAGATGCCGCTTTTCAGTTAGCTAAATTAGCGGCGAAAAATTCTGGTTTCGCAATAGTGGCACGTAGAGCGATTTGACTAAAATCGTGGTCGGCGGATGTGTCGTCCAAAACAAAATTGTTTAATATTCCTTTCAAGGTAAGACCCTATTCGGGCCAGAGTTGAAAGAAATTATTTCAGATATCACTGGGGGAAAAGGCCATGCCCTTCCACAGGATAGACCTTTCGAAGTTAAAAATAAGTCTAATTTTCGTTCCTTTCGCAATTTCAGGAACAGACCGGCTTCTACCTCTACAGCCACTAGGCAAGAGGGTAACGCACCCCAGCCCAAACCAGCATGGAAACCATTGCAAGGCTGGAACAAGGGTAAACAGGCCAAAAAACCTGCTGCTGCTACCAAGACAGCATGAAGGGGTAGCCCCCGATCCGGGACCGGATCTAGTAGGGGGCAGATTTTCTCTCTTTGCTCAGGCCTGGGCAAGAGATGTTCCGGACCCCTGGGCACTAGAAATTGTCTCTCAGGGGTATCTTCTAGAATTCAAGGACCTTCCTCCAAGGGGAAGGTTCCACTTGTCTCGCTTATCTTTAGACCAGATAGAGAGACGGGCATTCTTACATTGCGTAGAGTACCTTTTAAAAATGGGAGTGATAAACCCAGTTCCAACAGCAGAACAAGGACTGGGATTTTACTCAAACCTGTTCGTAGTTCCCAAAAAGGAAGGAACTTTCAGGCCAATTCTGGATTTAAAGATCCTAGACCAATTACTCAGAGTTCCATCATTCCAAATGGAAACCATTCGGATTACCAGTTCGTGGCTCTTCCCTTCGGATTGGCCACTGCTCAGAGAATTTTCACAAAGGTGCTAGGGTCCCTTCTAGCGGTGCTAAGGCCAAGGGGCATTGCAGTAGCACCTTAACTAAACGACATTTAATACAGGCGTCGTCTTTTCACAAAGCAATGGCTCATACGGACATTGTTCTAGCCTTTCTAAGGTCTCACGGGTGGAAGGTGAACATAGAAAAAAGTTCTCTGTCCCCGTTCACAAGGGTTCCCTTCCTGGGAACAATAATAGACTCGGTAGAAATGAAAATCTTTCTGACAGAGGTCAGGAAACTAAAACTTTTGAACACTTGTCGAGTTCTTCAATCCATTCCTCAACCCTCCATAGCTCAGTGCATGGAGGTAACAGGACTAATGGTTGCGGCAATGGACGTGGTTCCTTTTGCTCGAATTCATTTAAGACCATTGCAACTGTGCATGCTCAAACAATGAAATGGGGATTATGCAGATTTTTCTCCCCAGATTCAAATGGACCAGCAAACCAGAGACTCACTCCTCGGGTGTTTGTCTCAAGATCACCTGTCTCAGGGAATGAGTTTCCGAAGACCGGAGTGGATCATTGTCACGACCGACGCCAGCCTCTTAGGCTGGGGCACGGTCTGGAAGTCCCTGAAGGTTCAGGGTCTATGGTCTCGGGAAGAATTTCTTCTCCCGATAAACATTTTGGAATTGAGAGCAATATTCAATGCGCTCCAGGCATGGCCTCAACTAGCGGAGGCCAAATTCATCAGTTTTCAGTCGGACAACTTGACGACTGTTGCGTACATCAATCATCAGGGGGGAACAAAGAGTTCCCTGGTGATGAGGGAGGTATCCAAGATCATCAAATGGGCAGAGGATCACTCCTGCCATCTATCAGCAATTCACATCCCAGGAGTGGACAACTGGGAAGCGGATTATCTGAGTCTTCAGACTTTCCATCCGGGGGAGTGGGAACTCCCACCCGGAGGTTTTTTGCTCAGCTGACCCAGCTATGGGGCATTACAGATCTGGATCTGATGGCGTCACGTCAGAACTTCAAAGTTACACGTTACGGGTCCAGGTCCAGGGATCCCAAGGCGACATTGGTAGATACCTTAGTAGCGCCTTGGTCGTTCAATCTAGCTTATGTCTTTCCACCGTTTCCCCTTCTCCCCCGGCTAGTAGCCAGTATCAAGCAGGAGAAGGCTTCAGTAATTCTAATAGCTCCTGCGTGACCACGCAGGACTTGGTATGCAGACCTGGTGAATATGTCATCGGTTCCACCATGGAAGCTGCCTTTGAGGCAGGACCTTCTAATTCAAGGTCGATTCGAACATCCAAACCTAGTTTCTCTGCAACTGACTGCTTGGAGATTGAACGCTTGATTCTAGCTAAACGTGGGTTTTCGGAATCAGTTATAGATACTCTGATCCAGGCTAGAAAGCCTGTCACCAGGAAAATTTACCATAAGATATGGCGGAAATATCTTGCTGGTGCGAATCCAAGGGTTACTCATGGAGTAAGATTAGGATTCCAAGGATACTATCTTTTCTCCAAGAAGGATTGGAGAAAGGTCTGTCAGCTAGTTCTTTTAAGGGACAGATATCTGCTCTGTCTGTTTGGTTACAGAAGCGTCTGGCAGCCATGCCAGATATTCAGGGTTTGTACAGGCTTTAGTCAGAATCAAGCCTGTCTACAGACCTGTGGCTCCTCCATGGAGTCTAAATTTAGTTCTTTCAGTTCTTCAAGGGGTTCCGTTTGAACCTCTACATTCCATAGATATTAAGTTACTATCTTGGAAAGTTTTGTCTTTTTGTAGCTATTTCTTCTGCTAGAAGAGTTTCTGAATTGTCTGCTTTGCAGTGTAATTCACCCTATCTGGTGTTTCATACAGATAAGGTCGTTTTACGTACCAAACCTGGTTTTCTTCCAAAAGTGGTTTCCAATAAGAATATCAACCAGGAAATAGTTGTTCCTTCTCTGTGTCCTAATCCAGTTTCTAACAAGGAACGTCTGTTACACCATCTTGATGGGGTTCGTGCTTTAAAGTTTTATCTAAAAGCAACTAAAGGCTTCAGACAAACATCGTCCTTGTTTGTCGTCTATTCTGGCAAGAGGAGAAGTCAAAAGGCGACTGCGACCTCTCTGTCTTTCTGGCTGAAAAGCATCATCCGGTTGGCTTATGAGACTGCTGGAAGGCAGCCTCCTGAACGAATTACAGCTCACTCTACTAGAGCTGTGGCTTCCACATGGGCTTCCAAGAATTAGGCTTCTGTTGAACAGATTTGTAAGGCAGCGACTTGGTCTTCACTGCATGCGTTTGCCAAATTTTACAAACTCATTACTTTTGCTTCTTCGGAGGCTATTTTTGGGAGAAAGGTTTTGCAAGCAGTGGTGCCTTCCGTTTAGGTTACCTGACTTGTTCCCTCCCTTCATCCGTGTCCTAAAGCTTTGGTATTGGTTCCCACAAGTAAGGATGAAGCCGTGGACCGGATACACCAATGTAGGAGAAAACAGAATTTATGTTTACCTGATAAATTTCTTTCTCCTACGGTGTATCCAGTCTACGGCCCGCCCTGGCTTTTTGGTCAGGTTTAAATTTATGTTTTGTAAACTACAGTCACCACTGCACCTTATGGTTCTCCTTTTTCTCCTAACCGTCGGTCGAATGACTGGGGGGGCGGAGCCTGAGGGGAGCTATATGGACAGCTCTGCTGTGTGCTCTCTTTGCCACTTCCTGTAGGGGAAGAGAATATCCCCACAAGTAAGGATGAAGCCGTGGACCGGATACACCGTAGGAGAAAGAAATTTATCAGGTAAACATAAATTCTGATATATATATATATATATATATATATATATATATATATATATATATATATATATATATATATATATATATATATATATATATATATATACATATTTATTAACCTTAAAAATATATGATTAAAATATATATTTGTTAACCTTACATATACCTTGACATGTTAACCAGTATTTTCTAATCTAAGAAGTCCAAAAGTGGCCTCATTTGTTTTGAGGGTAAAATGAGGGTTGTTCAAAATTATATTTGCTATCGCTTTTCAGGTGCAATATGGACCTTCAGCTTAATTAGCATTATTAGATATTGCTATATGATCTAACAACTGTACAATGCTATGTCTTTGATGGCTGCATTATTTGCCCCAAAGAAAATAAATAAATAAATACTCCTCTGTATAGTTTTGTATGATGCAAATGAGAATATTCACTTTAGGCATGTTAAGCCATGTTACATGATACATGTTAAAAGTTTACTTGAGATATGCTGGGGTTATTGACCATTTGTCTACATGTCAAGGCAAACTGCTGAACTGACTTGCTGTGACATCACAAAATGGGAACTAGCATTTATTTTTGACATTGTAAATTGTATTTCCAAAAAAATAAATATTGTATTATTTCACAGCAATCTTATTCCATATGTTGCCACCTGCTGAGCAGGGCATGTCAATTACCCTAGACAAGCATGTGTTGGGGTGATGAATTTCAACACTTTTGAGGTGGCAGAAAGGCAAAAGAAGTAGTTCACCAAAGTCATAATGACTGATACTAATGTAGTACAAAAATGCACTCACGTCCATTTCACACTTGACACAGATCTTTCTTTCACTCCCCACATCCAGTCTTTGTCCAATTCCTGCAGTATTCAACTTTAAAAACATCTCCAAAATTTGCAACGTCCTTCCACAAGACACAACTAAGATTTTAATCCACTCTCTCATAATTTTCTGTCATGACTATTGCAACTCCATCCTCTCTGGTCTCCCTAGTTGCCTTCTATCTCCTCTACAATCAATAATGAATGCCTCTGACAGACTGATCTTCCTAACACGTCACTCTTCGTCTGCCAGTCCCTTCACTGGCTTCCTCCAACCTCCAGAATTAAACACAAAATCCTGACTCTGACATACAAGGTCCTCAACACTTCTCCCCTTATATCTCAACCCTTTTCTCCATAACAACACCACCACTATACTAAAATGTTTAACCCCTATCCCGCCGCTCCCGGACCCCGCCGCAACCTAAATAAAGTTATTAACCCCTATCCCGCCGCTCCCGGACCCCGACGCAACCTAAATAAAGTTATTAACCCCTATCCCGCCGCTCCCCGGAGCCCTCTGCAACTAAATAAAATTATTAACCCCTATCCCTCCGCTCCCGGAGCCCACCGCAACTCTAATAAAGTTATTAACCCCTTTCCCCCCGCTCCCGGACCCCTCTGCAACTAAATAAATGTATTAACCCCTAAACCGCCAGCCCCCCACATCGTCATAAACTAAATTAAGCTATTAACCCCTAAACCTAACAACCCGCTAACTTTACATTAAATATTAACTCATCCCTATCTTATAATAAATTTAAACTTACCTTTAGAATTAAGTTAAACTATATTAAACTACTAATTAACCTACCCTAACTATTATCCTAAAATTACATTAAACTATATTATACTATTAATTAACCTACCCTAACTATTATACTAAAATTACATTAAACTAACAATTAAATTAACTATATATTACATTTCTAAAAACCTAACCCTACTCAAGTTATTTAAATCTACAATAAAGAATTACTAAGTTACAAAAAAATAACAACTAAGTTTACACAAAATAAAAAACACTGTTACACAAAATAAAAAATAAATTATAATTATAATAATAGATCTAAGTATTCAGAAAAATGCTTGATAAAGGTCTTGATAAAGGCCTAGTTTTAGGCTGAAACGCGTCGACAGAATCAAGTAAGCAAATAACCTATATATAAACTTAACCGTTGATATACTCTGCAAATTTGTTTTTTTTTCTTTTTTTTCACAGGTTTTTTATTTCAATATTGTTTTTATACTATTGTACTCTCATCTATTCACTGATACTATATGGTCATCTAAAGGGACCTGGAAATCACCAAACTATTTTTTTTTTTTTTAAAAGTAATTTTTATTGAGGTAAAATGGCAAACAAAAATTCAATTTCTAAAAGAAACATCATGGCAACATGCCCATTTGACATACATCAAGATTTATATTTTGGGTCCAAACAAACATGTCTGCACAGCTGTAGAATTTAAGTATATCGTAAGCAAAAGGCGCCTTGGTTAGCCATGTATATTACCCCATTTTATCAAAGTACATTCTCAGGAGGACAAATAACACAGAGTAAAACGACTAACATAGAATAAGCCTAATTACAATGACCAAATCATAACCTATGCAGGCTTGTTTTTGTCCTTGATATAGTCCACAAACTTTATAATACCTACAATTTCAATGCATGAACCTCCCAACCATAAAGAGGCTTCTCCAAAGCCGTCCACAGCTGTGCGCAAAACATAGGAGGGTTATATATGTGGTAGAGAGAAGGGCAGAGACTCCCTACTTCTGCCGGAAATTGCGGAGGGTTTTGGGGGGGGGGGGGGGAGGGGGGGTACATAGGTAAGGTCGCTGCAGATGTTGTCGGAGCAGACACTGCTTCTAAATTGTAGTGGTCCTGTTTTGGACCTCTAGATTAAGGAAAACTCTGCAGTGACATATAATATATGATTAGGGATACAATAGCTACACAATAAGCTGCACTTAACTTACCCCCTCTCTGAATAGACTAAAGCCCCTTTCGGCTATTTCTTTTAGTTTTTTAACTGAACATCGGTAGGAGGTTTTGTGGCAATATATGAAATTATGTAGTTATATGCAGCCTAGACTCCCTTATATACAACCTATCCCTGTCCCAAAGAACACATCTGCAGCATTATAAAATAGCCAGATAACTCTAAAAGTGTGGGGGGGAGGTGGGGGGAGGAGAGAGAGTGAAAAGGGGGGGGAAAGGAGGGAGAGGGAAGGGAGGGGGAGAGGGAAGGGGGGGAGGGAGAGGGAAGGGAGGAGAGGGAAGAGGGGGGGGGAGAGGGAAGGAAGGGAGAGGGAAGGGGGGGGAGGGGGGGGAGAGGGAAGGGGGGGAGGGGGGGGGGGGGGGGGAGGGAAGGGGGGTGGAGGGCGAGAGCTTTAAGCAGTGTCCCCTGCTGTTATGCGCATGTAGCGACTGGCGAGCATTCGCATAAAAAAGTCATATGGTGCCCAAAGCTGAACCACATCAACTTGAAAAAGGTCTAAGCACTTCCCCACCTCCTTTTTATATTTTGGCCTCTATCTGACCTTAGGCATCTACTTTATAGAATATAGGGGTTCAATTAATTTCGGCATCCTAAATATATTTGGCCCCATGAATACACCGTAGGGCAGTACCTTGACCAAGCATACATTTTAAAGCTGTAACAATAATTGTAAACAATAAAATGAAGAGCATGTATATTGTGCCATTGACACTATTAGCAGGTTAATGTAGCATTGTAAGTTAACATAAGAACAGTCAATCAATCAAAATTGCAAATAAAGCTTCCACCCCTGGCAAGCAACCCCTATTTCAGCAGCCTGACCCCTAGTGGAGAACCACAGCCTCATATAATATCAGTAGTGTGCTGTATCAATAAGGGGGGAAAAGCATGGACAGATCACCCTATCTCGGCCGCTGACAGAGCGAATCTGTATATAGAAATAAGTGTACCTGGGGAGGAGGCATACACCTATAGTGTAAACTATTAAGCTCTCCCTGCTGAGCCAATATTCAAACTAAGCGCTCCAACTTCCCAACTAAAGGAAAGAGGGCTCCAAAGCAATAAATGGGGACTGTATTTATAATGAGGAATGCCTAATTAGACAATTGTTTGGAAAGCTTACATCAGCATGATGTCTAGGCAACAATACTGCTACCCTCCTGCTAAGTGCAAAAGTATGCGCCCAGATATCGAAAACGAGCATCAGGCTTTTGGGACTTCATAACATATCACATTATATATGGCAAGAGGTAACACTATCATACTAACAAGCAAACAATCTTGTGAAGGAATGGTGGCTGAAACTCAGTCCTATGGACACAGTCCCAAGCTTCAACCAGTTCCCTGTCTGCACTTCACAGAAAGTACTTTTTGCCAAACTAAGCAATTAGCTGCAGCAGAATCTAATCCATATTTCAGTCAGGCCCATATTCTATAAACTTAAAATGTCTCTTGTGCACATGAGAAAACAGACCAGTCAGTAAACTGAAGGTGGGTACTTGGCGTCAGTAGTGTTCTTAGGTATGTGCCCATCTCTGAGCCCCTCAACCAAGAGAGACGGCCTCACCCACTAACCAACACCGACCCTGAAGAATCTGTAGAGTCCCAGTTCATTCGTCATTGCCTTTAGGAGATCTAGGATGATGCAACTGCAATTTGGGCCTGCACCCCATTCTGAGTGTCTCCGCACGATCGAGTGGGGCTGACTACCCACATCCAGCAGTAGTAGCACAACACGGCAAGCACTTAGCTCCTGCCTGCACAGGGATCGCTGCAGCGTGGCAACATCTCCAAGCTTGAAAGGCACCGCCTCTTCCAATGCCACCCGGACACCAAGCCGCTGCATCCCGGCACTTGAATCAGGGGTAAGTTTGTCACTGCTACTATGATCCGGCGATGCAGCAGTCTGTTCCGTTCCTGCAATGGCCACCATTAGAGGGCTGGGAAGGCTGACTGCCTGCGACTTCTCTTCTAATGCCTTGGAGCTGCGGGAAACAGACCGGAAAGCCCCTTCAGTACCGCTGTTCAATGGTAGCTTATGCTCCTCCGTGGCACTTCTTGTACACCCAGAGCTAGCAGGAAAATCAGCAACTTCCAATGGCGGTTTCACCAGATCTTGCAGCGCTTTGCCCAGCTCTTTTTGAGTGCTGCTTCTAGATAGTGTTGGCTTGTTAGTTTTACCTGCCGGAGTAATACAAGGTCTTGCCATGTTACGCAGGTTCTCAACTTTGATATCCCATACTCTAGATACTGTCTCAAAATGCGAGTATAGGAGGGTTTCAAGTTCCAACAAAGTAATATAAGTCGCGGTCGCCATGATGAGATGGAACTAGGGATTGCAGAAAGTGCTTCTTAATCTTGGTCGGCTCCCTTCCAGAAGGCCAATGTCCCTCCAGTCTCCAGGGGGGTTATGTGTCCCGAAAAAAGAGTAACTTTAGTGCCTAAATTCGACTTCTATCGTTTATAATACACGGAGCTCACACATAGTACGTCTGTTTGGTATGGCAGCTAGCTCCGCCCCCCAAACTATTTTATTTGATGGTATTTTTCTGAACACTTAGATCTATTATTATATTTTTAATATTTTTAATTTTTTGAACACTAAGATCATTTTAATTTTATTTTATTTTCTTTTTTTCTTTTTTGAACACTAAGATTTTTTCACTTTTTCATTTTTTAATTTTTTCCATTTTTTTCCCACGTGCGACTTTGGAATTATTTGTATCAACACTGACACATTGGATTTTTACTTCACTTATGATTTTGGATGAACTTGTATTGACACCGACACATTGAACTTTGGACAATCTGAACATTATAATCAGGGATAGGCAAGGTGTCCGTACACGGACACTGGTGTCCGTGACTGGCCCTTGCAGTGTCCGCTGCCCATTTTGCTGTGGGGAGGGAGGAGTAAGACAGATGAATACTGGTCCTGACTCCTCCTTAACACATGCGGCGCCATGTTTTGCAGGGTTGTGGCCACTCACACATGATGCCGCTTAGTACCAGAAAATGACTCTGAGTGAGACAGAGAGAGAGGGAAGATTCAAGAAGCAAGCTGCCACTGTGTAAAGGTAAAGCACTTTAACCAGCACCTGAGGTTTATTATAAGTAGTATTTAAATAGAAAGAAAAGATATAGTAAGGTTGGGAATCACAACCTTAGTATATCTTTTCTTTCTGATTAAATAATAGGAATAAAAAAAGATATGTAGTGTGAATAAAGTTAGTGGCTTGTAAAGAGACTGCTAGCGATATTGGGTGATAAGTTATGGAATAAATAAAGCCTGAGTGAAATACTGGATGTGTTTCTTCTGCATCTGTATAATAACACCCAGCTCTATACAAAGACACAGAAGTGACACTGGCAAATGCGTATAGCCAGACAAGGGCTGGTTATAGGGTCAGTGGTATCTGCATCAGTATAATAACACCCAGCGCTATATAATGACACAGTAGTAACACTGGCACATGCGTATAGCCAGAGGAGGGCTGGTTATAGGATCAGTGGTGTCTGCATCAGTATAATAACACCCAGCACTATATAATGACACAGTAGTGACACTGACACATGTGTATAGCCAGAGGAGGGCTGGTTATAGGATCAGTGGTATCTGCATCAGTATAATAACACCCAGCACTATATAATGACACAGTAGTGACACTGGCACATGGGTATAGCCAGAGGAGAGCTGGTTATAGGATCAGTGGTGTCTGCATCAGTATAATAACACCCAGCACTATATAATGACACAGTAGTGACACTGACACATGTGTATAGCCAGAGGAGGGCTGGTTATAGGATCAGTGGTATCTGCATCAGTATAACACCCAGCGCTATATAATGACACAGTAGTGACACTGGCACATGGGTATAGCTAGAGGGAGGGCTGGTTATAGGATCAGTGGTATCTGCATCAGTATAATAACACCCAGCGCTATATAATGACACAGTAGTGACACTGGCACATCGGTGTAGCCAGAGGAGGGCTGGTTATAGGGTCAGTGGTATCTGCATCCGTATAATAACACCCAGCACTATATAATGACAAAGTAGTGACACTGGCACATGGGTATAGCCAGAGGAGGGCTGGTTATAGGATCAGTGGTATCTGCATCAGTATAATAACACCCAGCTCTATACAATGACACAGTAGTGACACTGGCACATGCATATAGCCAGAGGAGGGCTGGTTATAGGGTCAGTGGTATTTGCATCAGTATAATAACACCCAGCTCTATACAATGACACAGTAGTGACACTGGCACATGGGTATAGTCAGAGGAGGGCTGGTTATAGGGTCAGTGGTATCTGCATCAGTATAATAACACCCAGCTCTATAAAAATACACAGTAGTGACACTGGCACATGCGTATAGCCAGACAAGGGCTGGTTATAGGGTCAGTGGTATCTGCATCAGTATAATAACACCCAGCGCTATATAATGACACAGTAGTGACACTGGCACATGCATATAGCCAGAGGAGGGCTGGTTATAGGATCAGTGGTATCTGCATCAGTATAATAACACCCAGCTCTATACAAAGACACAGAAGTGACACTGGCACATGCGTATAACCATACAAGGGTTGTTTATAGGGTCAGTGGTATCTGCATCAGTATAATAACACCCAGCGCTATATAATGACACAGTAGTGACACTGGCACATGGGTATAGCCAGAGGAGGGCTGGTTATAGGGTCAGTGGTATCTGCATCAGTATAATAACACCCAGCTCTATACAAAGACACAGAAGTGACACTGGCACATGCGTATAACCATACAAGGGTTGGTTATAGGGTCAGTGGTATCTGCATCAGTATAAGAACACCCAGCGCTATATAATGACACAGTAGTGACACTGGCACATGGGTATAGCCAGAGGAGGGCTGGTTATAGGATCAGTGGTATCTGCATCAGTATAATAACACCCAGCTCTATATAATGACACAGTAGTGACACTGGCACATGCGTATAGTCAGACAAGGGCTGGTTATAGGGTCAGTGGTATCTGCATCAGTATAATAACACTCAGCTCTATACAAAGACACAGTAGTGACACTGGCACATGGGTATAGCCAGAGGAGGGCTGGTTATAGGATCAGTAGTATCTGCATCAGTATAATAGCACCCAGCACTATATAATGACACAGTAGTGACACTGGCACATGGGTATAGCCAGAGGAGGGCTGGTTATAGGGTCAGTGGTATCTGCATCAGTATAATAATACCCAGCGCTATATAATGACACAGTAGTGACACTGGTACATGCGTATAGCCAGACAAGGGCTGGTTATAGGATCAGTAGTATCTGCATCAGTATAATAACACCCAGCACTATATAATGACACAGTAGTGACACTGGCACATGCGTATAGTCAGACAAGGGCTGGTTATAGGATCAGTGGTATCTGCATCAGTATAACACCCAGCACTATATAATGACACAGTAGTGACACTGGCACATGCGTATAGCCAGGCAAGGGCTGGTTATAGGATCAGTGGTATCTGCATCAGTATAATAACACCCAGCACTATATAATGACACAGTAGTGACACTGGCACATGGGTATAGCCAGAGGAGGGCTGGTTATAGGGTCAGTGGTATCTGCATCCATATAATAACACCCAGCACTATATAATGACAAAGTAGTGACACTGGCACATGGGTATAGCCAGAGGAGGGCTGGTTATAGGATCAGTGGTATCTGCATCAGTGTAATAACACCCAGCACCATATAATGACACAGTAGTGACACTGGCACATGGGTATAGCCAGAGGAGGGCTGGTTATAGGATCAGTGGTATCTGCATCAGTATAATAATAACACCCAGCGCTATATAATGACACAGTAGTGACACTGGCACATGGTATAGCCAGAGGAGGGCTGGTTATAGAATCGGTGGTATCTGCATCAGTATAATAACACCCAGCACTATATAATGACACAGTAGTAACACTGGCACATGGTATAGCCAGAGGAGGGCTGGTTATAGGATCAGTGGTATCTACATCAGTATAATAACACCCAGCTCTATACAAAGACACAGAAGTGACACTGGCACATGGGTATAGCCAGAGGAGGGCTGGTTATAGGATCAGTGGTATCTGCATCAGTATAATAACACCCAGCTCTATACAAAGACACAGAAGTGACACTGGCACATGGGTATAGCCAGAGGAGGGCTGGTTATAGGATCAGTGGTATCTGCATCAGTATAATAACACCCAGCTCTATATAATGACACAGTAGTGACACTGGCACATGTGTATAGCCAGAAAAGGGCTGGTTATAGGATCAGTGGTATCTGCATCTGTATAATAAAATTCAGCAATATAAAATAATAGTTTTAATTGTAAATGTACCTTGGTGTCCTTCACTAAAGGTCTTTACTTTAGAAAATGTCCGCCACAGCCTTGGCTCGTGCCTATCCCTGGTTATAATTATCACTTATCATCCTTTCCAGGATTGACTTTGACCACTATCACATACTAATTATGCCAGACAACTGCTAGACTGTTCATTTTTGTGTAATTGCTCATTTTATTGTGAAATTACCTATTTTACCAAGATCTACTGCTTACTTCATTCTGAATTTTTATTGTTTTTAGCCGTAGACATGGATCCATGTATTTTATTGTATTAGATACTAGATATTATATGTACTACATATTATTGATTAAAGTGTATATTTTACTTACTTATCTACCTCAGCCTTTTTGGCGCTCCCTCAATTCTCTTTTCGTTTAGATTTTTCTGGGGCTCACTAGAGCAGTGTTTTTCAACTAGTGTGCCGTGAGAGATCCTCAGGTGTGCCGCGGCAGACTGACAACAGTGCGGGGGTGTCCCTCTTTCAAATTTTTTAATATTGGGAGGTATGTGACAGGCTCATCAGACATAATTTACAACCATGACATTGACATTCATTCACAGACAATCATTATGATTGTTTGTGAATGAATGTCAATATGTCAAGTAAAGTTTGTAGGAGGCATAGCATGACAGCACAGTACAGTGTGTGTATATATATATATATATATATATATATATATATATATATACTGTATATATATCCTGTATTAGGCTACAATGTGTGATTTTGTAAAATTTTGGGATGGTGGTGTGCCGCAGGATTTTTTAATGTAAAAAAGTGTGCCACGGCAAAAAAAGGTTGCGAATCACTGCACTAGGGAACCCACTGAGGAGAGCTAGAGGTATTCTCATTTGCGCAGGGTACACTTCATTTTTATTGTGTATACTATATATGTGTGTAAATACTGAATGTGTATACAGTTACTATATATGTGTGTATGTAAATACTATATGTGTATACTATATATGTGTGGTGTATAAATACTGTATGTGTATACTATATATGTGTGTGTGTAAATACTGTATGTATATACTATATATGTGTGTATGTAAATACTGTATGTATATACTATATATGTGTGTATGTAAATACTGTATGTATATACTATATATGTGTGTGTGTAAATACTGTATGTGTATACTATATATGTGTGTATGTAAATACTGTATGTGTGTATGTAAATACTGTATGTATATACTATATATGTGTGTATGTAAATACTGTATGTGTATACTATATATGTGTGTATGTAAATACTGTATGTATATAATATATATATGTGTGTGTGTGTATGTAAATGCTGTATGTGTATACTATATATATGTGTGTGTATGTAAATACTGTATGTGTAATACTATATATGTGTGTGTGTGAAATACTGTATGTGTATACTAATATATATATATATATATATATATATATATATATACAGGGAGTGCAGAATTATTAGGCAAGTTGTATTTTTGAGGATTAATTTTATTATTGAACAACAACCATGTTCTCAATGAACCCAAAAAACTCATTAATATCAAAGCTGAATAGTTTTGGAAGTAGTTTTTAGTTTGTTTTTAGTTATAGCTATTTTAGGGGGGATATCTGTGTGTGCAGGTGACTATTACTGTGCATAATTATTAGGCAACTTAACAAAAAAACAAATATATACCCATTTCAATTATTTATTTTTACCAGTGAAACCAATATAACATCTCAACATTCACAAATATACATTTCTGACATTCAAAAACAAAACAAAAACAAATCAGTGACCAATATAGCCACCTTTCTTTGCAAGGACACTCAAAAGCCTGCCATCCATGGATTCTGTCAGTGTTTTGATCTGTTCACCATCAACATTGCGTGCAGCAGCAACCACAGCCTCCCAGACACTGTTCAGAGAGGTGTACTGTTTTCCCTCCTTGTAAATCTCACATTTGATGATGGACCACAGGTTCTCAATGGGGTTCAGATCAGGTGAACAAGGAGGCCATGTCATTAGATTTTCTTCTTTTATACCCTTTCTTGCCAGCCACGCTGTGGAGTACTTGGACGCGTGTGATGGAGCATTGTCCTGCATGAAAATCATGTTTTTTCTTGAAGGATGCAGACTTCTTCCTGTACCACTCGCTTGAAGAAGGTGTCTTCCAGAAACTGGCAGTAGGACTGGGAGTTTAGCTTGACTCCATCCTCAACCCGAAAGGCCCCACAAGCTCATCTTTGATGATACCAGCCCAAACCAGTACTCCACCTCCACCTTGCTGGCGTCTGGGTCGGACTGGAGCTCTCTGCCCTTTACCAATCCAGCCACGGGCCCATCCATCTGGCCCATCAAGACTCACTCTCATTTCATCAGTCCATAAAACCTTAGAAAAATCAGTCTTGAGATATTTCTTGGCCCAGTCTTGACGTTTCAGCTTGTGTGTTCTTGTTCAGTGGTGGTCGTCTTTCAGCCTTTCTTACCTTGGCCATGTCTCTGAGTATTGCACAACTTGTGCTTTTGGGCACTCCAGTGATGTTGCAGCTCTGAAATATGGCCAAACTGGTGGCAAGTGGCATCTTGGCAGCTGCACGCTTGACTTTTCTCAGTTCATGGGCAGTTATTTTGCGCCTTGGGTTTTCCACACGCTTCTTGCGACCCTGTTGACTATTTTGAATGAAACGCTTGATTGTTCGATGATCACGCTTCAGAAGATTTGCAATTTTAAGAGTGCTGCATCCTCTGCAAGATATCTCACTATTTTTGACTTTTCTGAGCCTGTCAAGTCCTTCTTTTGACCCATTTTGCCAAAGGAAAGGAAGTTGCCTAATAATTATGCACACCTGATATAGGGTGTTGATGTCATTAGACCACACCCCTTCTCATTACAGAGATGCACATCACCTAATATGCTTAATTGGTAGTAGGCTTTCGAGCCTATACAGCTTTGGAGTAAGACAACATGCATAAAGAGGATGATGTGGTCAAAATACTCATTTGCCTAATAATTCTGCACTCCCTGTGTGTGTATATATATATATATATATATATATATATATATATATATATATATATATATATATGTGTGTGTGTGTGTATGTACTGTATGTGTATACTATATATGTTTGTGTGTAAAATACTGTATGTGTATACTATATATATATATATATATATATATAATATATAATATATATATGTGTATGTAAATACTGTATGTATATACTGTATGTGTATACTTTATACAGTATATGTGTGTGTGTGTATGTAAATACGTATGTGTATACTATATATATATATATATATAAATACTGTATGTGTATACGATATATATTGTGTGTATGTAAATACTGTATGTGTATACTATATATAGTGTGTATTTATATACTGTATATGTTTGTGTATGAATAATGTCCCCTGTTGGTGCATAACACATTTCAACTGTCTTATTTTGACAACCTCATCTACTATGTTACTATGTTAGATGTTTTTTACCTAAAATGCTTACAATACAACAAAAATAACAGCTGAAGAAATATTTTCTATTTGAAACATCTCTATATATTAATTTATAAAAAAAATGTGATGTACAGCTGTATTACTAGTGCTACAGAAGGTGGCTGCATCAGTACTGACTACATGATGTATTTGTGTCCCAGATACTTTGCTGTTGGAGACTAATCAGCAGATTGCAGTGTCCAGCATTCTGGGTCCTAAACCAGTGTCAGCCATCAGCTCTGGGCCCCTAACCTCTCAAGTGGTGGAATTTACAAGGAAACATAAATATGACTCCGATGTGCAGTAAGTAGTCATTTGGCAATATTCATCTTTATGGGAGTCGGGGAGTTTTACTTTTCAAGATTTTATGTTCTTGAAACACTTTTTATTGTTTTCTTGCACAAAGGCTGCTTATTTATAACTAGTCCTAAAGCCTGTGTACATGGGTCATTTTGTGCAGTACAGCGGTCCCCACCCCTTGCGCTCTCTCTCCTCCCCCCCTCTCTTTTGCTCTCTTCCCCCCTCTCTTTTGCTCTCTTCCCCCCCTCTCTTTTGCTCTCTTCCCCCCTCTCTTTTGCTCTCTTCCCCCCTCTCTTTTGCTCTCTTCCCCCCCTCTCTTTTGCTCTCTTCCCCCCTCTCTTTTGCTCTCTCCCCCCTCTCTTTTTTGCTCTCTTTCTCTCTCCCCCTCTCTTTTTTGCTCTCTTTCTCTCTCCCCCTCTCTTTTTTGCTCTCTTTCTCTCTCCCCCCTCTCTTTTTTGCTCTCTTCCGCTCTCATTTCCTCGCTCTCTCACCCCTCTCTTTGGGCTCTCTCTCTTTCTTTCTCTCTCTCTCTCTCTCTCTCTCTCTCCCCCTCTTTTGCTCTCTCTCTCTCTCTATCCTACTTCTCTTGCTCTCGCTCTCTCTATCCCACCTCTCTTGCTCTCGCTCTCTCTATCCCAACTCTCTTGCTCTCTCTCTCTCTCCCCCTCTCTTTTGCTCTCCTCCCCCTCTCTGTTGCTCGCTCTCTCTCTCTCTCCTCCCTCTCTTTTTGCTCTCTCTTTTGCTCTCTCTCTCTCTCTCTCTCTCTCTCTCTCTCTCTCTCTCTCTCTCTCTCTCTCTCTCTCTCTCTCTCTCTCCCCCCTCTCTTTTTTGCGCTCTCTCTCTCTCTCCCCATCTCCCCCCTCTCTTTTGCTCACTCTATCTCCCCCCTCTCTTTTGCTCTCTCTCTCCCCCCTCTCTCTTGCTCTCTCTCTTCCCCCTCCTATTTTTCTCTCTCTCTCACCCCCTCTCTTTTGCGCTCTCTCTCCCCTCTCTTTTGCTGTCTCTCACCCTCTCTATTGCTCTCTCTCTCCCCCCTCTCTTTTGCTCCCTCTTTCCCCCCTCTCTTTTGCTCTCTTGCCCTCCTCTCTTGCTCTCTCTCTTTTCCTTCTATTTTGCTCTCTCTCTCCCCTCTCTTTTGCTCTCTCTACCCCCTCTCTATTGCACTCTCTCTCTCCCCCTCTCTTTTGCTCTCTCTCCCCCTCTCTATTGCTCTCTCTCTCTCCCCATCTCTTTGCTCTCTCTCCCCCTCTCTTTGCTCTCTCTCCCCCTCTCTTTGCTCTCTATCCCCCTCTCTTTGCTCTCTATCCCCTCTCTTTGCTCTCTCTCTCCCCCTCTCTTTGCTCTCTCTCTCCCCCTCTTCTTTGCTCTCTCTCCCCCCCTCATCTTTGCTCTCTCTTCTTTCTCCCCCCTCTCTTTGCTCGCTCTCTCCCCCTCTGTCTCTTTTGTTCTTCTCTCTCCCCCCCTCTCTTTCATGTAATTGGCAAGAGTCCATGAGCTAGTGACGTATGGGATATATAATCCTACCAGGAGGGGCAAAGTTTTCCCAAACCTCAAAATGCCTATAAATACACCACTCACCGATACCCACAATTCAGTTTTACAAACTTTGCCTCCTTATGGAGGTGGTGAAGTAAGTTTGTGCTTGATTTTCTCTGTGATATGCGCTTCTCAGCATTTTGAAGCCCGATTCCTCTCAGAGTACAGTGAATGTCAGAAGGGAGTATCACCTATTGAATTCTATGGTTTTCCTCGTGGGAAATCTTTTCATAGGTTCTCTGTTATCGGTCATAGAGATTCATCTCCTACCTCCCTTTTCAGATCGACGATATACTCTCATATTCCATTACCTCTACTGATAACTGTTTCAGTACTGGTTTGGCTATCTGCTATATGTGGATGGGTGTCTTTCAGTAATTATGTTTTCATTACTTAAGACACCTCAGCTATGGTTTGGCACTTTATGTATTAATATAAAGTTCTAAATATATGTATTGTACTTATATTTGCCATGAGTCAGGTTTATGTATATTTCCTTTTTGCAGGACTATCAGTTTCAAAATTGGGAAAACATATTTAGGAAGTTATTTTTGCTTACCTGGGGTATAATCCTTTCTTCAAAATTGACGGTTTTCATTAAATTTTGCGGGCAAAATTAGCTTGCGAGGTCGCAAAATGCTAATATTTATTGCGTTATTTTTGGCGCGAGAATTTTTTTGGCACAAAGGTACGTTCGGTGATGCAAATTTGCCATTTCCGGCGTCTTAGACGCAACCTTGTGTAAGGAACCTGGCGTCAACTGTCATGACACAAGTTGCGTCATTCTGGATCTTGTTAGCGCCAATAAAAATAACATTTCATTTGCGTTGCGCATCATACTTGGCGCCAAATAATTGTATTATTTAAACCTCACTTCCTATGTGCCTCTTTGCCTTTTTCTATGTTCAGAGGGCTATGCTGCTTGCATTTTTTTCCCATTCCTGAAACTGCCTTATAAGGAAATTGATCATTTGCTTTATATGTTTTTTCTCTTATATTTGCAAGATGTCTCAATCTGATCCTGTCTCAGAAACCACTGTTGGATTCCTGCTGCCTGATAACAGTTCTACCAAAGATGTGTATCTGTTGTAAGTTAGCAGAGATTATATCTCCAGCTTTAGTATGTAACAGTTGTCATGATAAGCTTTACATGCAGAGAATGTATCCATCCGTACTAGTACAATGCCTGTTGTTCCTTCAACATCTAATGGACATGATATCCTAGTGAATATAAAAGATTTTATTGCTGATGCGATTCAGAAGGCTTTGTCTGCTATTTCCGCCTTCTAATAACGTAAAAAGGTCTTTTAAAACTTCTCATAAAGTTGATGAAATTTCAAATGACCGACAACATACTGAATTATCCTCCTCTGATCAGGATCTATCTGATTCAGAAGATCCTACCTCAAATATTGACACTGACAAATCTACTTATCTGTGTAAGATTGAGTATATTCGTTCCTTGTTAAAATAGGTGTTGATTACTTTGGATATTGAGGAAACTGTTTATAAACCTCCTGTGGTTACTCCAGAGGTTTTTTTCCAGTTCCTGATGCTATTTCTGATATGATTTCAACGGAATGGAATAGGCCTGGTGCTTCTTTTATTTCTTCTTGCTAGGTTTAAAAAGTTGTATCCTTTGCCAGCAATTAGATTGGAGTTTTTGGGAAGTAATCCCCAAAATTGATGGGGCTATCTCTACTCTTACCAAACGTACTACTATCCCTTTGGAAGATAGTACTTCCTTTAAGGTCCCTTTTGATAGGAAAACTTGAATCTTATCTAAGGAAAGCTTATTTATATTCTGGCTATCTTTTAAGGCCTGCGATTTCTATGGCTGATGTTGCAGCTGCATCAACTTTTTGGTTGGAAAGTTTAGCGCAACAGGAAACAGATTCTGATTTGTCTAGCATTATTCACTTGATTCAACATGCTAATCATTTTATCTGTGATGGTATTTTTGATATCATGAAACTGATGTTAAATCTATGTCTTTAGCTTTTTTAGCTAGAAGAGCTTTGTGGCTCAAGATATTGGAATGCTGAAATGGTTATCCAAGTCGTAGGATTACTATCTCTTTCTTTCCAAGGTAACAATTTATTTGGTTCTCAGTTGGGATTCAATTATTTCAACTGTACTGGGGGGAAGGGAGTTTTTTTTACCTCAGGATAAAGATCTAAGGGGTAAATCTAAAGCTTCTAATCGTTTTTGCTCTTTTCGACAGAATCAGGAACAGAAGCCAATCCTTCCCCCAAAGAATCTGTTCCAAATTGGAAACCCTCTTCAAGTTGGATTAAATCTAAGCCTTGTAAGAAACCAAAGCCAGCCCAAGTCTGCATGAATGTGCGGCTCCTCTTTCCAGCTCAGCTGGTGGGGGGGGCAGATTAAAATTTTTCCAAAACATTTGGGCAGTTTCTGTCCAAAATCAATGGAGTTCAGAGCATTGTCCTCTCAAGGGTATCGAATAGGATTCAGAGTAAGACGTCCTGTGAGAAGATTGTTTCTCTCACGTATCCCAGCAAATCCAGTAAAAGGCTCAGGCTTTTCTGAAGTGTGTTTCAGATCTAGAGCTTTCAGGGGGTAATTATACCAGTTCTGTTTCATGAACTGGGTCTGGAGTTTTTTTTTTTGAATCATAGTTTTTTTATTTAGGCAAAATTAGAAATACAACATAAAGACACATTATACATTTCGTATTTGTTTTTGGTAGATTTTACATACAATGCATTTCTTTTCAGAGTAACAATGAGATATAAGCATATAAATGAGCAATGAAATCTCTAAATAAACATCATACATGTAACTCTCCAGATCTATACTGTACAAACTGGAAATACAGCACAATGCATGCGAATGTAAAGTAAAATAAAGATAATCTAGCTTTACCTCTTTTTATTCTTTTGTTTCCTATGTAAAAACAAAGTAAATTTGTATAATGTAATTATCCTGAACAACTTATACATCCTATAGTGTGATAAAGTAAGTATAAAAGAAATGTATGTGTTATCTAAGATTTTGCAAAATATAGGAAAGCATTAATAGTTGTTCCTACTTGGTGCACAGAATTAAAGACCAGGTCAGTAAATGTTAGACTTTTATTATCAGTGGGCTATCAACACACCTCTCTATCTCCTGTAGCTGAGTGCACTAAAAAACTAACCTCAACTTCCACTCCATAGAAAAACGTAGGAACAGCTTATTACAAAACAAATATAATTTGGATACCTCCATCATAAACTAGCGTCCAATAGAATGATATTTTACCTTGAGCTGTACATCAGAATAACAAACCACCTTAACTGGGAGGTACAATTAAATAAACAGAGAAAATTATAGTATACACCAAATATTTGGTATGACATCAAATTTTAAATCTGTGGCGGATTAATACCGCCTAGTTATTCACCTTAAAGGGTGAGTCCTATGGAAATGAAACAAATATAGAAATGTATTAACAATGAAGTTAAGTAAATCAAGCATCTGGAGTCCCCCCCTTAAGTTCTAGCAATGCTGCTTGAAAGTATGTGGAGAAAATGGGCTTGAGAAAATATATAGGGTGTACCAGAGGAGCTTAGGCTATAATTTTTAAGATAATGTATATAAATAGAAGCAGTAGTCTTCTAAAATTGTCCTGACAACATATATTAATGCCTATGAAGCAATGTGTTAGGGTTAAGTAGAATATGTAACCAGGAGTAGGGTTGTTAAACACGTGGACCCCATATTAATTACTGAAGGAGGGTAGTGAACCATATTCATTCCCTTCGAAAACAAGCCCAATTATCCAGTCTAAACATATAGGGAAACATTTATCTAGTATCTAGGAGAAGCCATAAAAACTTAACCCCTTCACACCAGAGATGTTACATCAACATATTGCATTATGTGAAACCATTAAAGGCTCCTATCAGACCACTAAGAGTCGTCATTCAATCCCTGCGGTTAGTCTTTGTCCCTATACAAAAGTCCACAATCCCATGAGTCCATAATCTCCTGAAGCACTAGATCTGCATTAATGGATACCTCCCGAGTGGTCAATGCAGTGCTAGCCTCAATCCAAGCATCAGCAGTATATTTAGGTGCCGTTCTTAGAAAGTTAATGTATTGGGGTTGATAGAACTTAAAGCATTGTGCTGCAGCTCCAACTTTTTTTGGCATCGGACCCCTCATGCTCTTTACTTTGCCACCTGCCCCAGACCCCCCTTTGACCGGCCGCATCTCCAGGGAGCCCATAACAAGCCTTTCTGCTTCCAGCATAGCGCCCGCGGCAGCGCGCTTACCCGGCGCCATTGCTGTTGGATCCAAATTTGAAAGGGCCGCTCCATCTATAGCCGTTAGCACAATCGTGGTCTCAGGCTCTATTAGGACAACAGGATCACCCCCTTTACAGATGTCTAGCATAGCCAAATAGTTTGTATGTCCAGTGCCTGGGTTAGGACACATGAGCTCACCTCTCCTGTCAGCTCTCAGATACACCTTGAGGGATGCATGCTTTTTCTCCAGCTTGTGAGTCACATTCTGCAGGAGGGCTAATATCTTGGCTTCCATTCTATATGCTCGTGTAGTAGGAACCAAGTCCCTTCTCCTGAATCTCACCTCTCCAACCAATTTCCTGGGGACTCCAGTAAAATTCAATACATTCCTATTGCTTCACCCGGCTATCCAGCTAACCGTGGGGGGGGGGGAGTTGTAATAAAATCTTAGGCCGCAGCCTGTAAATGAGCTTATTTTGAGTCACCTTGTTGCAGGAACCCAAAAATGTGTAGACAGGCTTGCCCCAGAACAGTTCAGCAGCTGATATTTTAGCAGGATAAGACAGAATGTAGTAAGATAGCTAATAAAATCCCATTATTATTTAGAATAAATGCAGAGCAACTCATTCACACGTCTAGTCATGGCTGCGGCTTAGACACGCCCCCCAGGGTCTGGAGTTTTATTCAAATGTATTCATTGTCCCAAAGAAAGAAAATTCATTCAGTGCCAACTTTCAAAATGGTGACTATAAGGACTATTCTGCCTTTGTTCAGCAAGGTCATTATATGTCCACGATAGACTTACAGGATGCATATCTTCATATTCTGATTCATCCAGACCAATATCGGTTTCTAAGATTCTCTTTTCTAGAAAAGCATTACCAAGTTGTCGCTCTTCCATTTGGCCTAGCGACAGCTCCAAGAATTTTTCAAAAGTTCTCGGTGCCCTACTCTCTGTAATCAGAGAACAGGATATTGTGGTGTTTCCTTATTTGGACAATATCTTGGTAGTAGCTCAGTCTTTACATTTTGCCGAATCTCACACGAATCAACTAGTGCTGTTTCTTCAATGACATGGTTGGAGGATCAATTTACTAAAAAGTTCCTTGATTCCTCAGACAAGGGTCGCCTTTTTTAGGTTTCCAGATAGATTCAGTGTCCATGACTCTGTCTCTAACAGGAAAGAGACAAATGAAATTGGTTTCAGCCTGTCAGAACCTTCAGTCTCAATCATTCCCTTCAGTGGCTATGTGCATGGAGGTTTTAGGTCTCATGACTGCAGCATTGGACGCGATCCCCTTTGCTCGTTTTCATATGAGACCTCTCCAGCTTTGTATGCTGAAGCAATGGTGCAGGGATTATACAAAGATATTACAATTAATATCCTTAAATCCCAATGTTCAACTTTCTCTGACTTGGTGGTTAAATCACCACCATATAATTCAAGGGGCCTCTTTTGTTCGTCCAACCTGGACTGTAATCACAACAGATGCAAGTCTTTCAGGTTGGGGAGATGTCTGGGGATCTCTGACAGCACAAGGGGTTTGGAAATCTCAAGAGGCGAGGTTACCAATCAATATTTTAAAACTATTTTCAAGGCTCTTAAGGTTTGGCCTCTGTTGAAGAGAGAACCATTCATTTGTTTTCAGACAGACAATATCACAACTGTGGCATATGTCAATCATCAGGGTGGGACTCTCAGTCCCCTAGCTATGAAAGAAGTATCTCGGATACTTTCTTGGGCGGTATCCAGCTCTTGTCTAATTTCTGTGGTACATATCCCAGGTGTAGACAACTGGGAAGCGGATTATCTCAGCCATCAGACTTTACATCCGGGGGAGTGGTCTCTCCATCCAGATGTGTTTTTTCAGATTGTTCAGATGTGGGGTCTTCCAGAAATAGATCTGATGGCTTCCCATCTAAACAAGAAACTTCCCAGGTACCTGTCCAGGTCCAGGATCCTCAGGCGGAGTCGGTGGATGCGTTAGCAGTTACTTGGTTTTACCAACCTGCTTATATCTTCCCACCTCTAGTTCTTCTTCCAAGAGTGATCTCCAAGATTATCATGGAACATTCGTTTGTGTTTCTGATAGCACCAGCATGGCTTCACGGGTTCTGGTATGCGGACCTTGTCCGGATGTCCAGTTGTCAACCTTGGCCACTTCCTTTAAGACCAGACCTTCTGTCTCAAGGACCGTTTTTCCATCAGGATCTCAAATCATTGAATTTGAAGGTATGGAAATTGAAGACTTAGTGCTTAGTCACAGAGGTTTCTCTGACTCAGTGATTGATACTATGTTACAGGCTCGTAAATCTGTTTCTAAGAAGATTTATTATCGAGTTTGGAAGACTTATATTTCATGGTGTTCTTCTCATAAATTTTCCTGGCATTCTTTAAGAATTCCTAGAATTTTACAGTTTCTTCAGGATGGTTTGGATAAAGGTTTGTCTGCAAGTTCCTTGAAGGGACAAATCTCTGCTCTTTCTGTTTTATTTCACAGAAAGATTGCTAAGCTTCCTGATATTCACTGTTTTGTTCAGGCTTTAGTCCGTATCAAGCCTGAACAAACTGAAATGGTGTAAATTGCTTAAGCTTGGTTGCAGACAGGTACTTACTGTAACTAAGGCAAACTGGTTAGCTGTAAATTACAGTTGTGTATTTACTTTATACAATTTAAAATCCATATATTGAAGTATTGTGACACATGATGGTATGCCAAGCTTTGTTATTGAGCTTTTATTAGTGACACCTCACGTAACATGCACCACACCAATAGGAATCAGCGGTCAAATCATAAATGATATCCCAGCCCCACTGCAATAAAATGATGCCCCCAGCACCCCTACAATAAAAGTATGCTCCCAGCAATAAAATGATGCCCCCAGCACCATGCAATAAAATGATGCTCCCAGCAATAAAATGATGCCCCCAGCACCTTGTCCGGATGTCCAGTTGTCAACCTTGTCCACTTCCTTTAAGACCAGACCTTCTGTCTCAAGGACCGTTTTTCCATCAGGATCTCAAATCATTGAATTTGAAAGTATGGAAATTGAACACTTAGTGCTTAGTCATAGAGGTTTTTCTGACTCAGTGATTGATACTATGTTACAGGCTCGTAAATCTGTTTCTAAGAAGATTTATTATCGAGTTTGGAAGACTTATATTTCATGGTGTTCTTCTCATAAATTCTCCTGGCATTCTTTAAGAATTCCTAGAATTTTACAGTTTCTTCAGGATGGTTTGAATAAAGGTTTGTCCTGCAAGTTCCTTGAAGGGACAAATCTCTGCTCTTTCTGTTTATTTCACAGAAAGATTGCTCAGCTTCCTGATATTCACTGTTTTGTTCAGGCTTTAGTCCGTATCAAGCCTGAACAAATTAATCTCTCCTCCTTGGAGTCTTAATTTGGTTTTGAAAGCTTTACAGGCTCCCTCCTTTTGAAGCCTATGCATTATTTGGATATTAAACTACTTTCTTGGAAAGTGTTGTTCCTTTTGGCTATCTCTTCTGCTAGAAGAGTTTTCTGAATTATCTGCTCTTTCTTGTGAGTCACCTTTTCTGATTTTTCATTAAGATAAGGCAGTTTTGCGGACTTCATTTAAATTTTTACCTTAAGTTGTGAATTCTAACAATATTAATAGGGAAATTGTTGTCCCTTCTTTGTGTCCTAATCCTAAGAATTCTTTGGAGAGATCCTTACATACTCTGGATGTAGTAAGAGCTTTGAAATATGTTGAAGCTACTAAAGATTTCAGGAAGACTTCTAGTCTATTTGTTGTCTTTTCTGCCATTTGTTGGCTTCTGCCATTTCCTTGGCATCTTGGTTAAAGCTTTTGATTCATAAGGGCTTATTTGGAGTCGGGTCAGGCCCAGCCTTTAGAGAATCACAGCTTATTCTACTAGATCAGTCTCCACTTCGTGGGCTTTTAAGAATGAAGCTTCAGTTGATCAGATTTGCAAAGCAGCGACTTGGTCTTCTTTGCATACATTTACTAAATTCTACCGTTTTTATGTATTTGCATCTTCGGAAGCAGTTTTTGGTAGAAAAGTTCTTCAGGCAGCTGTTTTAGTTTGATTCCTCTGCTTATGTTTTAAGTTTTTTTTCTTTTCAATTATGAGAAAAACTTATTTTTTTGGTTGTGGATTTAATTTATTGAGCGGAAAATGTTTTTTATGTTATCCCTCCCTCTCTAGTGACTCTTCTATGGATTTCCACATCTTGGGTATTACTATCCCATACATCACTAGCTCATGGACTCTTGCCAATTATATGAAAGAAAATATAATTTATGTAAGAACTTACCTGATAAATTCATTTCTTTCATATTGGCAAGAGTCCATGAGACCCACCCCTTTTTTGGTAGTTATGTTTTTTTGTATAAAGCACAATTATATTTCCAGTTTCCCTTTTTGGTGCTTTTTACTCCTTTTTCTATCACCCCACTACTTGCTATTCATTAAACTGAATTGTGGGTGTGGTGAGGGGTGTATTTATAGGCATTTTGAGGTTTGGGAAACTTCGCTCCTCCTTGTAGGATTGTATATCCTATACGTCACTAGCTCATGGACTCTTGCCAATGTGAAAGAAATTAATTTATCAGGTAGGTTCTTACATAAATTATGTTTTTTCTCTCCCCCCTTTCTTTTGCTCTCTCTCCCCCCTCTTTTTCTCTCTTTCCCCCCTCTTTTGCTCTCTCTCTCCTCGTCTCTCTCTCTCTCTCTCTCTCTCTCTCTCTCTCTCTCTCTCTCTCCCCCCCCTCTCTTTTGCGCTCTCCCCCCCTCTTTTGCGCCCTCTCACGGCCATGCCCACTCGGCCACGCCCCCCACCACTGCGATACCCGTCCACCATTCTCACGGCGGACAGCAGATCAGGTGTGTTTGTCTAAGGCCAGGTGTGTTTGTCCTTGTGCTGTCTCTACTGCGCATGACAGCTTCAGACAAACATACTTGGCCTTTTATATTATAGGATATGTAAAACAGGATTTACATATTTTGTACACAGTTTACAAAGTGGTGTTTTGAGTTTGTATGGTATCTGTGTGATATTATAATATATAATGCTTTCTTCCTAGTTTGTGCTCTGACTTAGAAATGTATATAATTATTGCTGTTGGAGACAGAGTTCTGTGTCGGCAAGATTGACGACACAAGTTGGATACTTTAATATGATGTCGTCCCATATACAGTTGCCAGGGCCGGCCCTAGCCATTGCGGGGCCAAGGCAGGATGACAAAATGGGTCCCCCCTTTGTCTCAGCCTCCAACCCCACCCAGTCTCCGCCTCAAACCCTGCCCATTTTCCCGCCTCCAATCCCGCCCAATCTCCGCCTCCAACCCCGCCCACAGTTTTTAAAATTAATTTTAAAAATGGGAGAAAAATAATGTAAAGGTAATGCACAAACATTTTAAAACAACAAAACAAATCCACTAATGTGGAGCACTATAGCATTGTATATACTGCAATAAACCATTTGTATTATTGAACAACTGTTTATGTATATAATGAAGAATTATGCTGACAATTAGGGGACAGTTGAGTTGAACTGGGCCTTATTTTGTGTTTTCTTATGATAACAGGAACATTACAGAGACGCCAGGGCCGGCCCCTAACAAGTGCAGGCGCAGTGGCCTCTACCCAGGAACAATAAATACTTAAAGAAATGGGGCAACCACTCACACACACTCACACCCACACCCACCAACCAACCAACAACACACACACACACTAAAGGGTAATAGAAATACTTGTAAAACTTTTTTTTTTTTTATGTTAATGCTTTATTTAGAATACAAATACAATACAAATGTATGGCAGCTACCTGTTGTAATAAGGTTTGATTCATAGCCCCAACCATTATAGAAAGCAGTTAGGTAGTGTACATTGTACATTTTATATGCAACTGAAAACAAATCTAGCATTACATTTTTAAACAAAAAGTACCTTAGTTACACCAAGTTACAATGAATGTAAAGTTCAACTTTGTAGTTACATTCTTGATGTAGACATTAGACATTGATGTCCAATATCCACATTATCTTACAGATGTAATACCATGAAAACCCAAAGCAAAAATGTATAGAAATGGGAAGGCAACTGAAATGGTGTAAATTGCTTAAGCTTAGTTGCAGACAGGTACTTACTGTAACTAAGTCAAGCTTGGTTAGCTGCAAATTACAGTTGTGTATTTACTTTATACAATTTAAAATCCATATATTGAAGTATTGTGACACATGATGGTATGCCAAGCTTTGTTATTGAGCTTTTATTAGTGACACCTCACGTAACATGCACCACACCAATAGGAATCAGCGGTTCAAATCATAAATGATATCCCAGCCCCACTGCAATAAAATGATGCCCCCAGCACCCCTGCAATAAAATGATGCTCCCAGCAATAAAATGATGCCCCCAGCACCATGCAA
This sequence comes from Bombina bombina, assembly GCF_027579735.1. NCBI lineage: Eukaryota > Metazoa > Chordata > Amphibia > Anura > Bombinatoridae > Bombina > Bombina bombina. Next base: position 1,126,607,166 of record NC_069504.1, read on the forward strand.
TAAAAATGATGCTCCCAGCAATAAAATGATTGCCCCCAGCACCCTGCAATAAAATGATGCTCCCGGCAATAAACTGATGCCCCCAGCACACCTGCAATAAAATGATGCTCCCAGCCCCCATGCAATAAAATTATGCCCCCAGCAATAAATGATTCCCCCCAGCACCCCTGCAATAAAATTATGCTCCAGCCCCCCTCTGTAATAAATTATGCCCCTGCAATAAATGGTGCTCCCAGCCTCCCTGCAATAAAATGGTGCTCCCAGCCCCCTGCAATAAAATGTTGCTCCCAGCCCCCCTGCAATAAAAATGGTGCTCCCAGCACCCCTGCAATAAAATGATGCTCCCAGCACCCCTGCAATAAAATGATGCTCCCAGCCCCCCTCTGTAATAAACGATGCCAATGCAATAAAAATGATGCTCCAGCCCCCTGCAATAAATGGTGCTCCCAGCACCCCTGCAATAAAATGATGCTCCCAGCACCCCCTGCAATAAAATGATGCTCCCAGCACCCCTGCAATAAAATGATGCTCCCAGCCCCCCTCTGTAATAAATGATTCCAATGCAATAAAATGATGCTCCCAGCCCCCCCTGCAATAAAATGATGCTCCCAGCCCCCCTCTGTAATAAATTATGCCTCAGCAATAAATGATGCTCCCAGCCCCCTGCAATAAAAATGATGCTCCCAGCACCCCTGCAATAAAATGATGCCCCCCAGCCCTCCTGCAATAAAATGATGCCCCCCAGCACCCCTGCAATAAAATGATGCCCCCAGCAGCACCCCTGCAATAAAATGATGCCCCCATCCCCGCTGCAGTAAAATGATGCCCCCAGCACCCCTGCAATAAATGATTCCCCCAGCCCCCTGCAATAAAATGATGCCCCCAGCACCCCTGCAATAAAATGATGCTCCCAGCACCCCTGCAATAAAATGATACCCCCAGCCCCTCTGCAATAATGATGCCCATAGCAATAAAATTAAAGCCCCCAGGGCAGCCCCCTGCAATAAAATAATGCACACAGCAATAAAATGATGCCCCAGCCTCCCCTGCAATAAATGATGGCCCCAGCCATAAGTGATGCCCCCAGCAGCATCCCTGCAATAAAAAGATGCCCCCCAGCAGCCCCCCTGCAATAAAAATGATGGCCCCCAGCAGCCCCCCTGCAATAAAATGATGCCCCCATCAGCCCCCTGCAATAAAATGATGCCCCCAACAGCACCCCTGCAATAAAATGATGGCCCCAGCAGCCCCCTGCAATAAAATGATGCCCCATCCCCGCTGCAGTAAAATGATGCCCCCCAGCACCCCCTGCAATAAAATGATTCCCCCTGCCCCCTGCAATAAAATAAAGCCCCCAGCACCCCTGCAATAAAATGATGCTCCCAGCACCCCTGCAATAAAATGATACCCCCCGCCCCTCTGCAATAATGATGCCCATAGCAATAAAATTAAGCCCCCAGGGCAGCCCCCTGCAATAAAATAATGCACACAGCAATAAAATGATGCCCAGCCTCCCCTGCAATTAAAATGATGGCCCCAGCCATAAGTGATGCCCCCAGCAGCATCCCTGCAATAAAAAGATGCCCCCCAGCAGCCCCCCCTGCAAATAAAATGATGGCCCCAGCAGCCCCCCTGCAATAAAATGATGCCCCCATCAGCCCCCTGCAATAAAATGATGCCCCCAACAGCACCCCTGCAATAAAATGATGGCCCCAGCAGCCCCCTGCAATAAAATGATGCCCCCGAGCCAGCCCCCCCGCAATAAAATGATGCCCTCAGCCAGCCCCCCCACAATAAAATGATGCCCCCAGCCATAAGTGATGCCCCCAGCCAGACCCCTGCAATAAAATGATGCCCCCCAGCCCTCCTGCAATAAAATTATGCCTCAGCCAGAAAGTGATGCCCCCAGCAGCACCCCTGCAATAAAATGATGCCCCCAGCAATAAAATAATTCCCTGAGCCCCCCTGCAATAAATGATGCCCATAGCAATCAAATGAAGCTCCCAGGCCCAACCCCTACAATAAAATGATGAACACAGCAATAAAATGATTTCCTCAGCCCCCCCTGCAATAAAATGAATAAAATGATGCCCCCAGCCCAGCCCCCTGCAATAAAATGATGCCCCCAGCCAGCCCCCCCTGCAAAAAAAATGATGCCCCCAGCCAGCCCCCCTGCAATAAAATGATGCCCCCAGCCAGCCCCCCCTGTAATAAAATGATGCCCCCAGCCAGCCCCCGCCCCTGCAATAAAATGATGCCCCCAGCCAGCCCCCCTGCAATAAATGATGCCCCCAGCCAGCCCCCCTGCAATAAAATGATGCCCCCAGCCAGCCCCCCTGCAATAAAATGATGCCCCCAGCCAGCCCCCCCCGTAATAAAATGATGCCCCCAGCCAGCCCCCCTGCAATAAAATGATTGCCCCCAGCCAGCCCCCCCCTGTAATAAAAATGATGCCCCCCAGCCAGCCTCCCCCCTGTAATAAAATGATGCCCCCAGCAGCCTCCCCCCCACAATAAAATGATGCCCCCCCAGCCAGCCCCCCCTGCAATAAAATGATGCCACCAGCCAGCCCCCCCCCCTGTAATAAATTGATGCCCCCAGCCAGCCCCCCCTGCAATAAAATTATGCCCCCATCCCAGGGCTGTGTCAGTACTGCAGGCTGCAGGCAGATTGGTAAGCAACTTGAACTGAACAAAGTCTAAGCAGCACATTTAGCACAACACCACACCACTTAGCAGAGGAGCGACTGTACTGTGCAGCGAACGCCCAGCCCCTAACTACTCACTGTGACTCACTCCACGGTCCTCCAGTCTGGTCCCCACTCTCTCTCTCTCCAGACCCCAGTCTCGGTCCCGACTCCCGCCCTGCACTTGAAATTGAACGACTCAAACTGACTGGTCTGACCTCACTGCTCCCGCCTCCTCCCCTCTCAGCACCAGTCACGTCAGTCACTCACCAGCCACCTCTTTTAGGTGAATGATTGGAGAATAAAAGTGTATATCTTCCAATCATTCAGATCGCCACCCACCATGATGATTGCCTGCCTGTCACCTGTCCTGTGCCTCCGCTCGGCCGCTATGCTGTTTTCCCGGCAGAAAAAAAGGCGCCAAATTAAAAAAAAAAAAAAAAACGGGAATAAAAAAAAAAATTATTTTTTTTTAATTGCAACCGGGTGCGTAGGGCCTCCCCCAGGTTGCAGAGCCCTAGGTGGCCACCTTGCCCAAAGGCTGGCCTGACAGTTGCAAGTATTAGAAGAATCAATGATCACTGCAGTAAGAAATAGACATACAATTACTCAGAATTCTTCTTTTTTCAAGAAACTACACAAAGAACAGGACACTGAATTATCTGATGCAGAAGATGGATGATTCTGATATACCCAAATTATTTCAAGAACATGATGATAATATGGATAACACAGAGAGCAATGAGGGGGAAGAAAACATAGCACATGATCAGCTCCTCAGATACTAATTGAAAATACCCTCTCAGAGAAAACAGAAGACCTCCTGAATACCTTAAAAAAACTATGACAAATAATATTAGTGTTTTCACATAATTATTATAATGTCATCATGCAACTCTTTTATGTGAAATATAGTTGGTCTTATTCTAAATATAAGGCATAGTATAGATTAGGATGGGCGAATGTGTTTATATCCGAATTCGAATGTTAGAACGAATGTTTTTGTAGAAATTCGATTTACATAATAGAATGTTGATAAAAACGAATATTCTTAAAAATTTGATTTTCGAATGATTATTTACAGTTTTTCGAATGTCACATTTGAATTCAAATGTCACATTCGAATGTTACATTTGAATATCACATTCAAATTTGAAATATTACATTATAAAACACAGTATTAGACTAGAAATACTATTTGAATTTGAATGTCGCATTTGAATCGAATATCACATTCGAATCGAATATCACATTTAAAACACAGTATTAGACTAGAAATACTATTTCAAATTGTAATGTGACATCGAATTCAAATGTAGCATTCAAATTCGAATATTACATTTATTAAACAGAGTTGTAGACTAGAAATACTATTTTGAATTTGAATGTCGCATTTGAATCGAATATCACATTCGAATCGAATATCACATTTAAAACACAGTATTAGACTAGAAATACTATTTCAAATTGTAATGTGACATTCGAATTCGAATTGTTACATTCAAATTCGAATATTACATTTCGAAATTGAATGAATACATAGCTAAACTTTTATTATTCGAACAAATATTTTAAAATTTTATTGAAAAATTTGAAAACGAAAATTTGATTTGATTATATAAACATTCGAAATTCGATTTTGAACGAATATATCAAAATTAGTTTTAAATATCAAAATTTTTAGAAACATTCGCCCATCCCTAGTATAGATACAGTAGTTATATTTATGTTTAGTTTAATTGTTATGTTTCTAATCTAAAGTAAGGGAGAGATATGGTGTCTGCTGTGATATAATATATAATGCTTTCTTCCTAGTTTGGGGCTCTGACTTGTAAATGTATATAATTGTTGCAAAGAAGCAGGGGGCGGGGACAGTATTGTTGGAATGAGAACCAGGAAATTAAGTGTGTAGTTAGTTGCTGTATAAATGGACTCTGTAACAGATATATTTCTACATCAACCTGGATTTACAAACACTCAGTGGCGGCTCGTGGGTAATTCAAATGGGGGTTCACAAGATATAAATTGTGAAAACTAAATTTGCATTTATGACGTAACTTAAATTAGCCCTTTATAGTACTAAAAAATATATCTGCAGCTCAGTAAAAAGGGGTTAATCTATACTATGAAAGTGATTTTTTTTTTTAATGACTGACTTTTTGACCCCTGCAGGGATAGACAAGAGGTGTTAAATACCTCTCTTTACATACATGTGGCATGATTCATTACAGTAAAAACCATGAGATCCATCTTTTCCCACAACATAGTGAGAATGTGTGTGTGTGTGTGGTGTGTGTGTGTGTATATATATATATATATATATATATATATATTTTGTTTTGTAATTTTCCCTATGGTTCTTGCACCCAGACGTGACTGGGGTTAACTGCTTGTGACTCTCGGGGACAGCCACAGCTTCCCTAGTGAGTGCCAGTGGCAGCCCAGGGCTGAGCATGTTGCAGGGTCATGGGATGTGTACCCGGTCCAGTATGAGAGTGCAGTTCCCTTCCGTGTTTTGTATATGTCTAGGGTGATTACATATGCCTGTGCACCCTTCCCTTGTTCCCAGTTTGTTTGGATTTGAAAGCTTGCATTGTGTGGCTGTTTAGGGTCCCAGTATTGGAAAGGACCTTGACGAGGGTACCTGGCTTGTCCCATTTGGGCCAGATGCGGTAACTAACCTTTCCATTTTTGCTTTTAAATCTTAGCTGAGAGCTTGTAAGTGAGGTGCTGGGTTTTCTCTGTGTGTTGTATTAATTTGTTTTGTAATTTTCCCTATGATTCTTGCACCCAGACCTGACTGGGGTTAACTGCTTGTGACTCTGGGGACAGCAACAGCTTCCTGTGAGTGCCAGTGGCACCCAGGGCTGAGCATGTTGCAGGGTCAATAGGATGTGTACCCGGTCCAGTATGAGAGTGCAGTTCCCTTCCGTGTTTTGTATATGTCTTAGGTTGATTACATATGCCTGTGCACCCTTCCCTTTGTTCCCAGTTTGTTTTGGATTTGAAAGCTTGCATTGTGTGGCTGTTTAGGGTCCCATGTATTGGAAAAGGACCTTGACGAGGTACCTGGGCTTGTCCCATTTGGCCAGATTGCGGTAACTAACGCTGTCCATTTTTGTTTTTAAATCTTAGCTGAGAGCTTGTGAGTGCTGGGTTTTCTCTGTGTGTTGGTGTGTGTATGTATATAAGTATCCACAACAGGTGCACTCACTGTTACTTAAGACTCCGCCGGGGTGCTGGCGTGAAAAAACATATGGTGATATCGATCAACCCAAAAGGAAGAGAAGACGCTTCACTCTCCGGTCTTGGCAAAGTTCCTTTATTAAATACCAGCATCAATCAGAAAATCCCCCAAACGTTTCGATACCAGTTGGTATCTTTGTCAATCGGCAATCAAAGCATATTTATCCCAAAAGAAGGTTCCTAATCTAACCCAAAACCACTCACCTATAAGTTACCCGTAATGTGTCTCTGTCACTTCCGGTGTATCGGAAGCCGCCCCCACGCGCATGCGTCCAGCCTCTCACTAGCCACATGGCTAATTTGCATAATCAACACACGTAATGACGTTTGCGCTTCTATTGTGCGCATAACAACTCTAGCAACTGCGGCATGTCTGGGTGGCGGAAGTTCCGATAACATCGGACTAACTAATACAAGTACTACTATTATAATCACCATAGTGGGAAAAAAAAACAAATACCATAAGCATATTAGAAAAATGTAGTAATTTCGTATTTCTATCACCCTCCTCCCCTCCGTAGGGGGGGCACATGGTCAATGAGGCATAGTTCTCAAACTAGCCACTGTATGTCCTGCCTGGAGAGAAAATGTCGGGCCACTGGTTGGTCAGCTGATTTCTTTTCTATCGGCCTGTCTAATCGCATGGCGATGATTAGCCATCCTCTCGCGAAATGTAGTAGAGGTCTTACCCGTGTATACTAGCGAACATGGACACATTAGTATGTAAACCACATAGGGTACTCATACATGATAATCTGTGCAAGATCTTGTACTTTCTCCCAGTATGTGGGTGGTGAAAAAACATCCCTGTTAACATACTATTCGCACGTCGTGCAATCCCCACATCTGTAGCAACAACTTTCCTCTTGGTGTCCAGCCATGTGCCTTTTTTTTTAGCACTTTACAGGATCATTATGGACCAAGAGATCTTCAGATTGGGTGCTCTTTTATAAGCCATCCGTGGGGCAGTTGTATGCAAGATTGGTAGTGTTTTATCAGTGCTAATAATGTCCCAATTTTCTTGACAGACTCAGACAGTGTCTTGGATATGGGGTTGAAAGTGGTTACAAAATTAATGATATCACCTTTGTTTTCCACCTTGTCAATCAGACCACGTGGTTGTAACAGGGTCATCTGATCATCTTGTGCCAAGTTGGTATGTACCTGTGTTATCAATTTCTTTGTGTAGCCTCGCTGTTCCAATTTCATAATCATTTCATCCTCCTGTGCTCTTCTCGTCTCTCTTAACGTGTTATTGCTGGCCACTTCGTGTGAGTTGAGAGGAGACAACACTCTTTTTTTCTGATGCTCAGGGTGAAAACTTGTGGATAGCAATAATGAATTTCTATCCGTCGGTTTTGAATATAGAGAGGTAGAAAATTTATAGCAATCCTCAACAGTATAGACAGATATATTTAGATCTAAAAATGGTATGCTCACTCTGTTATGGGCAACCTTAAACACGAATAGTCGACTCAATCTGATTCAGGCTATCAACCCACTGTTCTAAAGATTCCTCCGACCCTCGCCATAAACCATTAACACACATCGTCAATATATCTGACGTACAATTTAATGTTATCAATTGCACGAATTCCGCATAACCATAGTCTCATACCAGGACATATATAGATTGGCGTATGCGGGAGCCATATTTGAACCCATTGCAGTTCCTGACACTTGTAAAAAGAACTCCTTTTCAAATTTGAAAAAGTTTTTTCCAAACAAAACTTCAGTAGTTCCAGTAGGAACTCAATGGGTGGTCCCGCATACGCCAATGATTCACTTAACATGGATCTGACTGCCTGTACACCACCATCATGAGGGATGACGGTGTACAGGCTATCAACATCCATTGGGAAAAGTAGATCATTCTGGACCAAGGTCATTCCAAGCAAGTAACCTACGAATGAGTGAGGGGGAATCAAGTATAAAGGAATATGATTCCTTTACAACTGGCTGCAGGTAGTGATCTATAAAAATGGCCACATTAGAACACAAAGAATCCCGGGCAGACACAATAGGTCTGCCAGGCGGTTTTACCAGAGTCTTGTGTACTTTGGGCAACAGATTATAGTACCGGAATAACCGGAAATGTAGTAGTCATATATTCAAATCATTTTCATCAATCATACCGGATTCCAGCCCACATTTCAGTATAAGATCTAATTCCTTCTTAAATGTATTCATTGGATTCCCTCTAAGTTTACAATAGATGCGAGTATCAGTCAGCTGTCTATAGGCTTCCTCTCTATAGTCAGAATAATTTTGAACTACAATGGAGCCTCCCTTATCTGCCGCATGAATAATGATCGTGTTATCATTCTTCCGGAGAGTGAAGCGTCTTCTCTTCCTTTTGGGGTGTTTGATCGATATCACTATATAATATATAATATATATTATATAGTATATATATATATATATATATTATATACTATATTATTAAATATACACACACACACACATACATACACACACACATACATACATACATACATACATACATATACATACATATACCACCACACACACATACATACACACACTTGTAGTGTATATATATATTATATATATTATATAATATACACACACGAGTGTATGTGATGTGGTATGTAATATATAATATAATATATATAATATATACATTTAAATTATTGGGGGGGAGATAAAAAAAACTGAAATTAAAATCCTACATGTCTCAAAATTAAATCAATGTAAATATTTGCATAGGAAATTAGCACATCTAGGCAAGTATCCCCCGCAAGTATATATACACACACACACAGAAACACTACAGTTTGTGATGACCGAATGTTCATGTGATTATTCTGACTCATCACACCAGGATAATAATACTGAAAACCAATCTGCCAGGGGAAGAAACATTAACTGATTAATCCCTCTTAACAGAAGATTTATTGACTAAGAATACAAATCCATTTTCCTTATTTAGGTGAAGTATTCAACAAAAAGGAAAAATTATTCTGCCCCCCTCCAAATTACAGGATATCACGTTGGGTCTAAACAGTTTATTTAGGGGTTCTGTAACTCTGGTGATGCCCAGTAGGATAATTTGATATTTAGCAGTCTACAGTCACTAAATAGTAATCATCTAGTCTGGTGAATAATTCCCTCTAGTCTGACTGATTCATTTTGCTTTATTGCAACAGCTGCTAGGAACTAGTGTTATTTAATATATGCAAATAGTGATGTCACTAAAAATAAATGCAAATAGTGCAGTCACTAAATAAATACAAATAGTGCGTCACTAAAATAAATGCAAATAGTGCTATCACTAAATAAATACAAATAGTGCTGTCACTAAATAAATACAAATAGTGCTGTCACTAAATAAATACAAATAGTGCTGTCACTAAATAAATACAAATAGTGCTGTCACTAAATAAATACAATAGTGCTTGTCACTAAAATAAATGCAAATAGTGCTGTCACTAAATAAATACAAATAGTGATGTCACTAAAATAAATGCAAATAGTGCTGGTCACTAAACTAAATGCAAGATAGTGCTGTCACTAATAAATGCAAATAGTGCTGTCACTAAAATAAATACAAATAGTACTGTCACTAAAATAAATACAAATAGTGCTGTCAGTAAATAAATACAAATAGTGCTGTCAGTAAAATAAATACAAATAGTGCTGTCACTAAAATAAATACAAATAGTGCTGTCACTAAATAAAATACAAATAGTGCTGTCACTAAAATAAATACAAATAGTGCTGTCACTAAACTAAATGCAAACAGTGCTGTCACTAAAATAAATGCAAATAGTGCTGTCAGTAAATAATACAAATAGTGCTAGTCACTAAATAAATACAAATAGTGCTGTCCACTAAATAAATACAAATAGTGCTGTCAGTAAAATAAATACAAATAGTGCTGTCAGTAAAATAAATACAAATAGTGCTGTCACTAAAATAATACCAAATAGTGCTGTCAGTAAAATAAATACAAATAGTACTGTCACTAAAATAAATACAAATAGTGCTGTCACTAAAATAAAAACAAATAGTACTGTCACTAAAATAAATACAAATAGTGCTGTCACTAAAATAAATACAAATAGTGCTGTCGAGTAAAATAAATACAAATAGTGCGTGCAGTAAAATAAATACAAATAGTGCTGTCAGTAAAATAATAATACAAATAGTGCTGTCACTAAAATAAATACAAATAGTGCTGTCACTAAAATAAATGCAAATAGTGCTGTCACTAAAATAAATGCAAATAGTGCTGTCACTAAAATAAATACAAATAGTGCTATCACTAAAATAAATACAAATAGTGCTATCGACTAAAATAAATACAAATAGTGCTGTCACTAAACTAAATGCAAATAGTGCTTGTCACTAGAATAAATACAAATAGTGCTGTCAGTAAATAAATACAAATAGTGCTGTCACTAAAAAATAAATACAAATAGTGCTGTCAGTAAAATAAATACAAATAGTCTGTCAGTAATAAATACAAATAGTGCTGTCAGTAAATAAATACAAATAGTGCTGTCAGTAAAATAAATACAAATAGTGCTGTCACTAAAATAAATACAAATAGTGCTGTCAGTAAAATAAATACAAATAGTGCTGTCAGTAAATAAATACAAATAGTGCTGTCACTAAAATAAATACAAATAGTGCTGTCAGTAAAATAAATACAAATAGTGCTGTCACTAAAATAAATACAAATAGTGCTGTCACTAAAATAAATACAAATAGCGCTGTCAGTAAATAAATGCAAATAGTGCTGTCACTAAAATAAATACAAATAGTGCTGTCAGTAAAATAAATACAAATAGTGCTGTCAGTAAAATAAATACAAATAGTGCTGTCAGTAAAATAAATACAAATAGTGCTGTCAGTAAAATAAATACAAATAGTGCTGTCAGTAAAATAAATACAAATAGTGCTGTCACTAAAATAAATACAAATAGTGCTGTCAGTAAATAAATGCAAATAGTGCTATCACTAAAATAAATACAAATAGTACTGTCACTAAAATAAATACAAATAGTGCTGTCACTAAAATAAATACAAATAGTGCTGTCAGTAAAATAAATACAAATAGTGCTGTCAGTAAAATAAATACAAATAGTGCTGTCAGTAAAATAAATACAAATAGTGCTGTCACTAAAATAAATACAAATAGTGCTGTCACTAAAATAAATACAAATAGTGCTGTCACTAAAATAAATGCAAATAGTGCTGTCAGTAAAAAAATGCAAATAGTGCTGTCACTAAAATAAATACAAATAGTGCTATCACTAAAATAAATACAAATAGTGCTATCACTAAAATAAATACAAATAGTGCTGTCACTAAACTAAATGCAAATAGTGCTGTCACTAGAATAAATACAAATAGTGCTGTCAGTAAATAAATACAAATAGTGCTGTCACTAAATAAATACAAATAGTGCTGTCAGTAAAATAAATACAAATAGTGCTGTCAGTAATAAATACAAATAGTGCTGTCAGTAAAAAATACAAATAGTGCTGTCAGTAAAATAAATACAAATAGTGCTGTCACTAAAATAAATACAAATAGTGCTGTCAGTAAAATAAATACAAATAGTGCTGTCAGTAAATAAATACAAATAGTGCTGTCACTAAAATAAATACAAATAGTGCTGTCAGTAAAATAAATACAAATAGTGCTGTCACTAAAATAAATACAAATAGTGCTGTCACTAAAATAAATACAAATAGCGCTGTCAGTAAATAAATGCAAATAGTGCTGTCACTAAAATAAATACAAATAGTGCTGTCAGTAAAATAAATACAAATAGTGCTGTCAGTAAAATAAATACAAATAGTGCTGTCAGTAAAATAAATACAAATAGTGCTGTCAGTAAATAAATACAAATAGTGCTGTCAGTAAAATAAATACAAATAGTGCTGTCACTAAAATAAATACAAATAGTGCTGTCAGTAAATAAATGCAAATAGTGCTATCACTAAAATAAATACAAATAGTGCTGTCACTAAAATAAATACAAATAGTGCTGTCAGTAAAATAAATACAAATAGTGCTGTCCAGTAAATAAATACAAATAGTGCTGTCACTAAAATAAATACAAATAGTGCTGTCACTAAAAATAAATACAAATAGTGCTGTCACTCAAATAAATACAAATAGTGCTGTCAGTAAAATAAATACAAATAGTGCTGTCACTAAAATAAATACAAATAGTGCTGTCACTAAACTAAATGCAAATAGTGCTGTCACTAAACTAATTGCAAATAGTGCTGTCACTAAATAAATGCAAATAGTGCTGTCACTAAAATAAATACAAATAGTGCTGTCACTAAATAAATACAAATAGTGCTGTCAGTAAAATAAATACAAATAGTGCTGTCAGTAAATAATACAAATAGTGCTGTCAGTAAAATAAATACAAATAGTGCTGTCAGTAAAATAAATACAAATAGTGCTGTCAGTAATAAATGCAAATAGTGCTGTCACTAAAATAAATACAAATAGTGCTGTCAGTAAATAAATACAAATAGTGCTGTCGCTAAACTAAATGCAAATAGTGCTGTCAGTAAATAAATACAAATAGTGCTGTCAGTAAATAAATACAAATAGTGCTGTCAGTAAAATAAATACAAATAGTGCTGTCACTAAAATAAATACAAATAGTGCTGTCAGTAAAATAAATACAAATAGTACTGTCACTAAAATAAATACAAATAGTGCTGTCACTAAAATAAATACAAATAGTACTGTCACTAAAATAAATACAAATAGTGCTGTCACTAAAATAAATACAAATAGTGCTGTCAGTAAAATAAATACAAATAGTGCTGTCAGTAAAATAAATACAAATAGTGCTGTCAGTAAAATAAATACAAATAGTGCTGTCACTAAAATAAATACAAATAGTGCTGTCACTAAAATAAATGCAAATAGTGCTGTCACTAAAATAAATGCAAATAGTGCTGTCACTAAAATAAATACAAATAGTGCTATCACTAAAATAAATACAAATAGTGCTATCACTAAAATAAATGCAAACAGTGCTGTCAGTAAAATAAATACAAATAGTGCTGTCAGTAAATAAATACAAATAGTGCTGTCACTAAAATAAATACAAATAGTGCTGTCACTAAAATAAATTCAAATAGTGCTGTTCAGTAAATAACATACAAATAAGTGCTGTCACTAAAATAAATACAAATAGTGCTGTCAGTAATAAATACAAATATGCTGTCACTATAAGAATACAAATAGTGCTGTCACTAAAATAAATTACAAATAGTGCTGTCACTAAAATAAATACAAATAGTGCTGTCAGTAAAATAAATACAAATAGTGCTGTCACTAAAATAAATACAAATAGGTGCTGTCACTAAATACAATACAAATAGTGCTGTCAGCTAAATCAAATTCAAATAGTTGCTGTCAGTAAATAAATACAAATAGTGCTGTCACTAAAATAATTGCAATAGTGCTGTCACTAATATAATACAAATAGTGCTGTCACTAAAATAAATACAAATAGTGCTGTCACTATAAATAAATACAAATAGTGCTGTCAGTAAAATAAATACAATAGTGCTGTCACTAAAATAAATACAAATAGTGCTGTCAGTAAAATAAATACAAATAGTGCTGTCAGTAAAATAAATACAAATAGTGCTGTCAGTAAAATAAATACAAATAGTGCTGTCACTAAAATAAATACAAATAGTGCTGTCAGTAAATAAATGCAAATAGTGCTATCACTAAAATAAATACAAATAGTGCTGTCACTAAAATAAATACAAATAGTGCTGTCAGTAAAATAAATACAAATAGTGCTGTCACTAAATAAATACAAATAGTGCTGTCACTAAAATAAATACAAATAGTGCTGTCACTAAAATAAATACAAATAGTGCTGTCACTAAAATAAATACAAATAGTGCTGTCAGTAAAATAAATACAAATAGTGCTGTCACTAAAATAAATACAAATAGTGCTGTCACTAAAATAAATGCAAATAGTGCTGTCACTAAACTAATTGCAAATAGTGCTGTCACTAAATAAATGCAAATAGTGCTGTCACTAAAATAAATACAAATAGTGCTGTCACTAAATAAATACAAATAGTGCTGTCAGTAAAATAAATACAAATAGTGCTGTCAGTAAATAAATACAAATAGTGCTGTCAGTAAAATAAATACAAATAGTGCTGTCAGTAAAATAAATACAAATAGTGCTGTCAGTAAATAAATGCAAATAGTGCTGTTACTAAAATAAATACAAATAGTGCTGTCAGTAAATAAATACAAATAGTGCTGTCGCTAAACTAAATGCAAATAGTGCTGTCAGTAAATAAATACAAATAGTGCTGTCAGTAAATAAATACAAATAGTGCTGTCGCTAAAAAATGCAAATAGTGCTGTCGCTAAACTAAATGCAAATAGTGCTGTCAGTAAAATAAATACAAATAGTGCTGTCAGTAAAATAAATACAAATAGTGCTGTCAGTAAAATAAATACAAATAGTGCTGTCACTAAAATAAATACAAATAGTGCTGTCACTAAAATAAATGCAAATAGTGCTGTCACTAAAATAAATACAAATAGTGCTATCACTAAAATAAATACAAATAGTGCTGTCACTAAAATAAATACAAATAGTGCTGTCACTAAAATAAATGCAAATAGTGCTGTCACTAAAATAAATACAAATAGTGCTGTCACTAAAATAAATACAAATAGTGCTGTCACTAAAATAAATACAAATAGTGCTGTCACTAAAATACTATAAATACAAATAGTGCTGTCACTAAACTAAATGCAAACAGTGCTGTCAGTAAAATAAATACAAATAGTGCTGTCAGTAAATAAATACAAATAGTGCTGTCACTAAAATAAATACAAATAGTGCTGTCACTAAAATAAATACAAATAGTGCTGTCAGTAAATAAATACAAATAGTGCTGTCACTAAAATAAATACAAATAGTGCTGTCAGTAATAAATACAAATAGTGCTGTCAGTAAATAAATACAAATAGTGCTGTCACTAAAATAAATACAAATAGTGCTGTCACTAAAATAAATACAAATAGTGCTGTCAGTAAATAAATACAAATAGTGCTGTCCACTAAAATAAATACAAATAGTGCTGTCACTAATATAAATACAAATAGAGCTGTCAGTAAATAAATACAAATAGTGCCTGTCACTAAATAAATACAAATAGTGCTGTCACTAAAATAAATACAAATAGTGCTGTCAGTAAATAAATACAAATTAGTGCTTTCACTAAAATAAATACAAATAGTGCTGTCACTAAAATAAATACAAATAGTGCTGTCAGTAAAATAAATACAATAGTGCTGTCACTAAATAAATCAAATAGTGCTGTCACTAAATAAATACAAATAGTGCTGTCACTAAAATAAATACAAATAGTGCTGTCACTTAAAATAAATACAAATAGTGCTGTCACTAAAATAAATACAAATAGTGCTGTCCGTAAATAAATACAAATAGTGCTGTCACTAAAAGTAAATACAAATAGTGCTGTCAGTAAATAAATACAAATAGTGCTGTCACAAAACTAATGCAAATAGTGCTGTCACTAAAATAAATACAAATAGTGCTGTCACTAAAATAAATACAAATAGTGCTGTCACTAAAATAAATACAAATAGTGCTGTCACTAAAATAAATACAAATAGTGCTGTCAGTAAATAAATACAAATAGTGCTGTCAGTAAATAAATACAAATAGTGCTGTCAGTAAAATAAATACAAATAGTGCTGTCACTAAACTAAATGCAAATAGTGCTGTCACTAAAATAAATACAAATAGTGCTGTCACTAAAATAAATACAAATAGTGCTGTCACTAAAATAAATGCAAATAGTGCTGTCAGTAAATAAATACAAATAGTGCTGTCGCTAAACTAAATGCAAATAGTGCTGTCAGTAAAATAAATACAAATAGTGCTGTCAGTAAATAAATACAAATAGTGCTGTCGCTAAACTAAATGCAAATAGTGCTGTCACTAAAATAAATACAAATAGTGCTGTCAGTAAATAAATACAAATAGTGCTGTCGCTAAACTAAATGCAAATAGTGCTGTCAGTAAAATAAATACAAATAGTGCTGTCAGTAAATAAATACAAATAGTGCTGTCGCTAAACTAAATGCCAAATAGTGCTGGTCACTAAAATAAATACAAATAGTGCTGTCAGTAAAATAAATACAAATAAGTGCTGTCACTAAAATAAATACAAATAGTGCTGTCAGTAAATAAATCAAATAGTGCTGTCGCTAAATAAATGCAAATAGTGCTGTCAGTAAATAAATACAAATAGTGCTGTCAGTATATAAATCCAAATAGTGCTGTCAGTAAATAAATACAAATAGTGCTGTCACTAAACTAAATGCAAACAGTGCTGTCACTAAAATAAATGCAAATAGTGCTGTCACTAAAATAAATACAAATAGTGCTATCACTAAAATAAATTACAATAGTTGCTGTCATTAAATAAATACAATTAGTGCTGTCAGTAAAATAATGCAAATAGTGCTGTCACTAAAATAAATACAAATAGTGCTGTCACTAAAAATAAATACAAATAGTGCTGTCACTAGAAATAAAGTACAAATAGTGCTGTCAGTAAAATAAATATAAATAGTGGCTGTCACTAAGTAAATACAAATAGTGCTGTCACTAAAATAAATACAAATAGTGCTGTCAGTAAATAAATACAAATAGTTTGTCAGGAAAATAATACGAAATAGTGCTGTCAGTAAAATAAATACAAAAAGGCTGTCACTAAATAAATACAAATAGTGCTATCACTAAAATAAATACAAATAGTGCTGTCACTAAATAAATACAAATAGTGCAGGTCAGTAAATAAATACAAATAGTGCTGTCAGTAAATAAATACAAATAGTGCTATCACTAAAATAAATACAAATAGTGCTGTCACTAAAATTAAATACAAATAGTGCTGTCACTAAAATAAATATAAATAGTGCTGTCACTAAGTAAATACAAATATGCTGTCACAAAGTAAATACAAATAGTGCTGTCACTAAAATAAATACAAATAGTGCTGTCACTAAAATAAATACAAATAGTGCTGTCACTAAAATTAATACAAATAGTGCTGTCAGTAAATAAATACAAATAGTGCTAGTCACTAAAAATAATTACAAATAGTGCTGTCACTAAAATAAATACAAATAGTGCTGTCAGTAAAATAAATACAAATAGTGCTGTCACTAAAATAAATACAAATAGTGCTGTCACTAAAATAAATACAAATAGTGCTGTCAGTAAAATAAATACAAATAGTGCTGTCACTAAAATAATACAAATAGTGCTGGTCAGTAAATAAATACAAATAGTGCTGTCACTAAATAAATACAAATAGTGCTGTCACTAAAATAAATACAAATAGTACTATCAGTAAATAAATGCAAATAGTGCTGTCACTAAAAATAAATACAAATAGTGCTGTCAGTAAATAAATAACAAATAGTGCTGTCACTAAAATAAATACAAATAGTGCTGTCAGTAAAATAAATACAAATAGTGCTGTCAGTAAATAAATACAAATTGTGCTGTCAGTAAATAAATGCAAATAGTGCTGTCACTAAAATAAATACAAATAGTGCTGTCACTGAAATAAATACAAATAGTGCTGTCACTAAAATAAATACAAATAGTGCTGTCAGTAAATAAATACAAATAGTGCTGTCAGTAAATAAATACAAATAGTGCTGTCACTAAAATAATTACAAATAGTGCTGTCAGTAAATAAATACAAATAGTGCTGTCGCTAAACTAAATGCAAATAGTGCTGTCAGTAAAATAAATACAAATAGTGCTGTCACTAAATAAATACAAATAGTGCTGTCGCTAAACTAAATGCAAATAGTGCTGTCACTAAAATAAATACAAATAGTGCTGTCACTAAATAAATACAAATAGTGCTGTCACTAAAATAAATACAAATAGTGCTGTCACTAAAATAAATACAAATAGTGCTGTCACTAAAATAAATACAAATAGTGCTGTCAGTAAATAAATACAAATAGTGCTGTCGCTAAACTAAATGCAAATAGTGCTGTCGCTAAACTAAATGCAAATAGTGCTGTCAGTAAAATAAATACAAATAGTGCTGTCAGTAAATAAATACAAATAGTGCTGTCACTAAAATAAATACAAATAGTGCTGTCAGTAATAAATACAAATAGTGCATGGTCGCTAAACTAAATTCAAATAGTGCTGTCACTTAATAAATACAAATAGTGCTGTCAGTAAATAAATACAATAGTGCTGTCAGTAAATAAATACAAATAGTGCTGTCACTAAAATAATTACAAATAGTGCTGTCAGTAAATAAATACAAATAGTGCTGTCGCTAAACTAAATGCAAATAGTGCTGTCAGTAAAATAAATACAAATAGTGCTGTCACTAAATAAATACAAATAGTGCTGTCGCTAAAATAAATGCAAATAGTGCTGTCACTAAAATAAATACAAATAGTGCTGTCACTAAATAAATACAAATAGTGCTGTCACTAAAATAAATACAAATAGTGCTGTCACTAAAATAAATACAAATAGTGCTGTCACTAAAATAAATGCAAATAGTGCTGTCAGTAAATAAATACAAATAGTGCTGTCGCTAAACTAAATGCAAATAGTGCTGTCAGTAAAATAAATACAAATAGTGCTGTCAGTAAATAAATACAAATAGTGCTGTCGCTAAACTAAATGCAAATAGTGCTGTCACTAAAATAAATACAAATAGTGCTGTCAGTAAATAAATACAAATAGTGCTGTCGCTAAACTAAATGCAAATAGTGCTGTCAGTAAAATAAATACAAATAGTGCTGTCAGTAAATAAATACAAATAGTGCTGTCGCTAAACTAAATGCAAATAGTGCTGTCACTAAAATAAATACAAATAGTGCTGTCAGTAAAATAAATACAAATAGTGCTGTCACTAAAATAAATACAAATAGTGCTGTCAGTAAATAAATACAAATAGTGCTGTCGCTAAACTAAATGCAAATAGTGCTGTCAGTAAATAAATACAAATAGTGCTGTCAGTAAATAAATACAAATAGTGCTGTCAGTAAATAAATACAAATAGTGCTGTCACTAAACTAAATGCAAACAGTGCTGTCACTAAAATAAATGCAAATAGTGCTGTCACTAAAATAAATACAAATAGTGCTATCACTAAAATAAATACAAATAGTGCTATCACTAAAATAAATACAAATAGTGCTGTCAGTAAATAAATACAAATAGTGCTGTCAGTAAAATAAATGCAAATAGTGCTGTCACTAAAATAAATACAAATAGTGCTGTCACTAAAATAAATACAAATAGTGCTGTCAGTAAAATAAATATAAATAGTGCTGTCACTAAGTAAATACAAATAGTGCTGTCACTAAAATAAATACAAATAGTGCTGTCAGTAAATAAATACAAATAGTGTTGTCAGTAAAATAAATACAAATAGTGCTGTCAGTAAAATAAATACAAATAGTGCTGTCACTAAAAAAATACAAATAGTGCTGTCAGTAAAATAAATACAAATAGTGCTGTCACTAAAATAAATACAAATAGTGCTGTCACTAAAATAAATACAAATAGTGCTATCACTAAATAAATACAAATATTGCTGTCCTAAATAAATACAAATAGTGCTGTCAGTAAATAAATACAAATAGTGCTGTCAGTAAATAAATACAAATAGTGTTTGTCAGTAAAATAAATACAAATAGTGCTGTCAGTAAAATAAATACAAATAGTGCTGTCACGTAAAATAAATACAAATAGTGCTGTCAGTAAAAATAAATACAAATAGTGCTGTCACTAAATAAATACAAATAGTGCTGTCACTAAAATAAATACAAATAGTGCTATCACTAAAATAAATACAAATAGTGCTGTCACTAAATAAATACAAATAGTGCTGTCAGTAAATAAATACAAATAGTGCTGTCAGTAAATAAAATACAAATAGTGCTATCACTAAAATAAATACAAATAGTGCTGTCACTAAAATAAATACTAATAGTGCTGTCACTAAAAAAATACATAATAGTGCTGTCACTAATTAAATACAAATAGTGCTGTCACTAAGTAAATACAAATAGTGCTGTCACTAAAATAAATACAAATAGTGCTGTCACTAAATAAATACAAATAGTGCTGTCACAAAATAAATACAAATAGTGCTGTCATAAATAAATACAAATAGTGCTGTCACTAAAATAAATACAAATAGTGCTGTCAGTAAATAAATACAAATAGTGGCTGTCACTAAAATAAATACTAATAGTGGCTGTCACTAAATAATACAAATAGTGCTGTCACTAAAATAAATACAAATAGTTGCTGTACAGAAAATAAATACAAATAGTGCTGTCACTAAATTAAATACAAATAGTGCTGTCAGTAAATAATACAAATAGTGCTGTCACTAAATAAATACAAATAGTGCTGTCACTATAATAAATACAAATAGTCTATCAGTAAATAAATGCAAATAGTGCTGTCACTAAAATAAATACAAATAGTGCTGTCAGTAAATAAATACAAATAGTGCTGTCACTAAAATAAATACAAATAGTGCTGTCAGTAAAATAAATACAAATAGTGCTGTCACTAAATAAATACAAATAGTGCTGTCGCTAAACTAAATGCAAATAGTGCTGTCACTAAAATAAATACAAATAGTGCTGTCACTAAATAAATACAAATAGTGCTGTCACTAAAATAAATACAAATAGTGCTGTCACTAAAATAAATACAAATAGTGCTGTCACTAAAATAAATGCAAATAGTGCTGTCAGTAAATAAATACAAATAGTGCTGTCGCTAAACTAAATGCAAATAGTGCTGTCAGTAAAATAAATACAAATAGTGCTGTCAGTAAATAAATACAAATAGTGCTGTCGCTAAACTAAATGCAAATAGTGCTGTCACTAAAATAAATACAAATAGTGCTGTCAGTAAATAAATACAAATAGTGCTGTCGCTAAACTAAATGCAAATAGTGCTGTCAGTAAAATAAATACAAATAGTGCTGTCAGTAAATAAATACAAATAGTGCTGTCGCTAAACTAAATTCAAATAGTGCTGTCACTAAAATAAATACAAATAGTGCTGTCAGTAAAATAAATACAAATAGTGCTGTCACTAAAATAAATACAAATAGTGCTGTCAGTAAATAAATACAAATATGCTGTCGCTAAACTAAATGCAAATAGTGCTGTCAGTAAATAAATACAAATAGTGCTGTCAGTAAATAATACAGAATAGTGCTGTCAGTAAATAATACAAATATGCTGTCCCTAAACTAAATCAAACAGTGCTGTCACTAAAATAAATTGCAAATAGTGCTGTCACTAAATAATTACAAATAGTGCTATCACTAAAATAAATACAAATAGTGCTATCACTAAAATAAATACAAATAGTGCTGTCAGTAAATAAATACAAATAGTGCTGTCAGTAAATAAATGCAAATAGTGCTGTCACTAAAATAAATACAAATAGTGCTGTCACTAAAATAAATACAAATAGTGCTGTCACTAAAAATAAATACAAATAGTGCTGTCAGTAAATAAATATAAATAGTGCTGTCATTAAGTAAATACAAATAGTGCTGTCACTAAAATAAATACAAATAGTGGCTGTCAGTAAATAAATACAAATAGTGTTGTCAGTAAAATAAATACAAATAGTGCTGTCAGTAAAATAAATACAAATAGTGCTGTCACTAAAATAAATACAAATAGTGCTGTCAGTAAAATAAATACAAAAAGTGCTGTCACTAAAATAAATACAAATAGTGCTGTCACTAAATAAATACAAATAGTGCTATCACTAAAATAATACAAAATATGCTGTCACTAAATAAATACAAATAGTTCTGTCAGTAAATAAATACAAATAGTGCTGTCAGTAAATAAATACAAATAGTGTTTCAGTAAAATAAATACAAATAGTGCTGTCAGTAAAATAAATACAAATAGTGCTGTCACTAAAATAAATACAAATAGTGCTGTCAGTAAAATAAATACAAATAGTCTGTCACTAAAATAAATACAAATAGTGCTGTCACTAAAATAAATACAAATAGTGCTATCACTAAAATAAATACAAATAGTGCTGTCACTAAATAAATACAAATAGTGCTGTCAGTAAATAAATACAAATAGTGCTGTCAGTAAATAAATACAAATAGTGCTATCACTAAAATAAATACAAATAGTGCTGTCACTAAAATAAATACAAATAGTGCTGTCACTAAAATAAATATAAATAGTGCTGTCACTAAGTAAATACAAATAGTGCTGTCACTAAGTAAATACAAATAGTGCTGTCACTAAAATAAATACAAATAGTGCTGTCACTAAAATAAATACAAATAGTGCTGTCACTAAAATAAATACAAATAGTGCTGTCAGTAAATAAAACAAATAGTGCTGTCACTAAAATAAATACAAATAGTGCTGTCAGTAAATAAATACAAATAGTGCTGTCACTAAAATAAATACAATAGTGCTGTCACTAAAATAAATACAAATAGTGCTGTCACTAAAATAAATGCAAATAGTGCTGTCACTAAAATAAATACAAATAGTGCTGTCACTAAAATAAATACAAAATGCTGTCAGTAAATAAATACAAATAGTGCTGTCACTAAATAAATACAAATAGTGCTGTCACTAAAATAAATACAAATAGTACTATCAGTAAATAAATGCAAATAGTGCTGTCACTAAAATAAATACAAATAGTGCTGTCACTAAAATAAATACAAATAGTGCTGTCAGTAAATAAATACAAATAGTGCTGTCACTAAAATAAATACAAATAGTGCTGTCAGTAAAATAAATACAAATAGTGCTGTCAGTAAATAAATACAAATAGTGCTGTCAGTAAATAAATGCAAATAGTGCTGTCACTAAAATAAATACAAATAGTGCTGTCACTGAAATAAATACAAATAGTGCTGTCACTAAAATAAATACAAATAGTGCTGTCAGTAAATAATACAAATAGTGCTGTCAGTAAAATAAATACAAATAGTGCTGTCACTAAAATAATTACAAATAGTGCTGTCAGTAAATAAATACAAATAGTGCTGTCGCTAAACTAAATGCAAATAGTGCTGTCAGTAAAATAAATACAAATAGTGCTGTCACTAAATAAATACAAATAGTGCTGTCGCTAAACTAAATGCAAATAGTGCTGTCACTAAAATAAATACAAATAGTGCTGTCACTAAATAAATACAAATAGTGCTGTCACTAAAATAAATACAAATAGTGCTGTCACTAAAATAAATACAAATAGTGCTGTCAGTAAAATAAATACAAATAGTGCTGTCACTAAAATAAATACAAATAGTGCTATCACTAAAATAAATACAAATAGTGCTGTCAGTAAATAAATACAAATAGTGCTGTCACTAAAATAAATACAAATAGTGCTGTCAGTAAATAAATACAAATAGTGCTGTCACTAAAATAAATACAAATAGTGCTGTCAGTAAATAAATACAAATAGTGCTGTCAGTAAATAAATACAAATAGTGCTGTCAGTAAATAAATACAAATAGTGCTGTCAGTAAATAAATACAAATAGTGCTGTCACTAAAATAAATACAAATAGTGCTGTCACTAAAATAAATACAAATAGTGCTGTCAGTAAATAAATACAAATAGTGCTGTCAGTAAATAAATACAAATAGTGCTGTCAGTAAATAAATACAAATAGTGCTGTCAGTAAAATAAATACAAATAGTGTTGTCAGTAAAATAAATACAAATAGTGCTGTCACTAAAATAAATACAAATAGTGCTGTCAGTAAAATAAATATAAATAGTGCTGTCAGTAAAATAATATAAATAGTGCTGTCACTAAAATAAATACAAATAGTGCTGTCACTAAAATAAATACAAATAGTGCTGTCACTAAAATAAATACAAATAGTGCTGTCACTAAATAAATACAAATAGTGCTGTCACTAAAAAATACAAATAGTGCTGTCACTAAATAAATACAAATAGTGCTGTCACTAAATAAATACAAATAGTGCTGTCACCTGAAATAAATACAAATAGTGCTGTCACTAAATAAATACAAATAGTGCTTGTCACTAAAATAAAAATACTGCAGGTTTACAGAAGTTAATGAAGCCAGTCAAGGGCCGTGCTCAAATACTGACTTAATTATTCATTGTCAAATGGGGGTTTCTGCACAAATATTACTAGTTTAATGTGTGTGTTCTGCTTAGGTGGCTTTCAAATAAGTAATAAGAATAGGTGCTCTGCTGACTAGTTTCCACCCTCATTTACATATGGGGAAAACTCAGGGACCGACTAGGACCAGAAATAGGCAGAGCAGCCCATTCTTCCCCCTTTTGAGAGACAGTCCCTATTTCTGATCTCTGACCTGCTGTCCCTCTGAGACAACCATATGTTCGTATTTGCACATGTTCCCTTAGCCCCGCCCATGGACCACCCAGACACACCCATCGATTGCCCACACACCCATGATCCCCCGCCCACTAACCAACCACAAACCCTCCAACACGGACCTGCCTGCAAAATGAAAAATGTCCCCTTAAACCACTTGAGGTCCCAATACCCAGCTTCAAATGTTGGGAGTTATGCTTTTGTTATTAATTCATAACTGGCAAGTACAATGTACACTCTTCAGTCACTTTATTTTGTGAATTGGTTGTCATTAAACGGTACAAAATGTGAAATGTTATAAATGTAATAAAAAACAGAAACTATTGAATTTCATATTTAAATAATAATAACTGCTTATTGATCTTTATCCTGTGTAGTCACAGTCACTCAGGCGTCTGAGCACTTGTCATCACGCCGAAGCTTACAATACTAACACACACAGACATCCTAACCTGGCTCACAGATACAGCAAGGGCAGAACTGGCTCTACAATATGCACAAATAATAAAGCTGGTGACTGGGAGGGCATAGGCTGCTGGTCAAATTGCCCTAGGTGTACTATGCTCAGTCCGGGCCTGGGTATACTAAGAATCTTCCACTCCTACTGGAACCTTGCTAGTTAGGTACCTAACTGTGTTTCTCTTTTACCAAGCTTTATTCTTGAAGGGAAGATATGCGTTTATTATATACACAGCTTCTTGCTGTAAGATAGGCTGAGATGTTTGTAAGAGAGACTCTGTAACAGATTCCATAACTATATAATTTAACTAGATCCACTTTTCAGACCTATTTTAATGTTTATTCTGTATCTTCCAATAGGTCTAACGATGGATCAGATATTAATGATCTGCAGGGCAGGTAAGATATTCTATCATCCATTCAGTAACATGACACCCACCAATCAATTTTCCAAAGTGCCTACACCAAAATGACTTTGAAAAGTCAACCTGATTAAAAGAGATTCAAAGAGCAAAGTTAGAGAAAAAAGTCAAGGTTGAATACAAGCTCTTGAGTAGTTTTGAGGTTTAACATCCCCTTAATGACCGGACCATTTTTCAATTTTCTTACCCTTAATGACAATGGCTATTTTACATTTCTGCAGTGTTTGCGTTTAGCTGTAATTTTCCTCTTACTCGTTTACTGTACCCACACATATTATAAACCATTTTTCTCTCGTCATTAAATGGACTTTTCTAAAGATACCTTATTTTCATCATATCTTATAATTTACTAAAAAAAAAATGATAAAATATGAGGAAAAAATGGAAAAAAACACACTTTTTCTAACTTTGTGACCCCCAAAATCTGTTACACATCTACAATCACCAAAAAACACCCATGCTAAATAGTTTTATAAATTTTTGTCCTGAGTTTAGAAATACACAGAATGTTTACATGTTCTTTGCATTTTTTGCAATTTTATGGGGCAATAAATACAAGTAGCACTTTGCTATTTCCAAACCACTTTTTTTCAAAATGGGCGCTAGTTACTTTGGAACCCTGATTCTGTCAGGGAATACCTGAATATCCCTTGACATGTATAGATTTTGTTTTAGAAGACATCCCAAAGTATTAGATCTAGGCCCATTTTGTATAGTTCATGCCACCAGTTCACCGCCAAATGCGATAAAAAAAAAAAAAAAGTTCACTTTTTCACAAAATTTTGTCAAAAACTTTAGTTTCCCACTGAAATTATTTACAAACAGCTTCTGCAATTATGGCACAAATGGTTGTAAATGCTTCTTCTGGGATCCCCTTTTTCAGAAATAACAGACTCATATGGCTTTGTGGTTGCTTTTTGGTATTAGAGAGCGCTAAATGCCGCTGCGCACCACACGTTTTATGCCCAGGGAGTGAAGGGGGTTAATTTAGGGAGCTTGTAGGGAGCTTGTAGGGTTAATTTTAGCTTTAGTGTAGTGTAGTAGACAACCCCAAGTATTGATCTAGGCCCATTTTGGTATAATTTTATGCCACCATTTCACCACCAAATGCGAGCAAATAAAAAAACAAACTTTACATTTTCACAATTTTAGGTTTCTCACTGAAATATTTACAAACAGCTTGTGCAATTATGGGCAGAAATAGTTTTAAAAAGCTTCTCTGGGATCCCCTTTGTTCAGAAATAGCAGACTTATATGGCTTTGGCGTTGCTTTTTGGTAATTAGAAGGCCGCTAAATGCTGCAGGCGCACCACACATGAATTATGCCCAGCAGTGAAGGGGTTAATTAGGAGCTTGTAGGGAAGCTTGCAGGGTTAATTTTTAGAGATCAGCAGCCTCCCACCTGACACATCCACCCCTGATCCCTCCCAAACAGCTCTCTTCCTCCCCCCACCCCACAATTGTTACCTGCCATCTTAAGTACTGGCAGAAAGTCTGCCAGTACTAAATAAAAGTTTTTTTTTTTTAAATAAAAATTATTAAAATATTTTAGTTGTGATGGACCCCTGCCTTAGCACCAACTCCCTGATCCCCCCTCCACTCTCTAACCCTCTCCCCTACCTGAATTACCGCCATCTTGGAGTACTGGCAGCTGTCTGCCAGTACCCAGTTTTGGCCCCACAAACCAAACTATTTAAATTTTATTTATAACTTTTATTTGTATATTAATTATTTCTTTAGTGTAGCAGCCCCCCCACAAAACCCCCACCCCTCCCCCTCCCAGATCCATTTTTATGTTAAAAAAAAAAAATTAACCTTTTTTTTAAACTTTTTTTTAACTTTTTTTCCCCCTTCCGTTCATTGGTGTCAGTGTGCGCACACACTCCCTCCGCTCCCACCGGACAAAGGGCACCATCGGCACCATCACTACCGTTGCAGAGAGGGCCACAGAGTGGCTCTCTCTGCATCGTAGGCTTGTAAAGGGGTATTGCAGGATGCCTCCATATCGAGGCATCACTGCAATACCCTCAGAGCTGCTGGAAGTGATTGTGATCGCTTCCAGCACTCTGTTAGACAACTTGACGTACCAGGTTACGTCCATTGTACATTACTGCTTGTTAATGCATGACGTACCTGGTACGTCAGTTGTCATTAAGGGGTTAAGGGACATGAAAAAGAACATTTTTCTTTCATGATTCAGGTAGAACATACGCTTTTAAACAACTTTCCAATTTACTTCTATTATCAAATTTGCTTTATTCCTCTTGGTATCCTTTGTGGAAGCAGCAGCAAGGCACTTCTGTAAGCTAGCTAATACATCAGGTGACACAATAGCAAAGGCATATATGTGCAGCCACTAATATCAGCAGCTAACTTACAGTAGTGCATTGCTGCTTCAGAGCCTACCTAGGTATGCTTTTCAACAAGGGATTGCAAAGGACAAAACAAATTACATAATAGAAGTTAATTGGAAAGTTTGTATAAAATTGCATTGTCTGGAGAATTTACACTACTCTCCTGTTATTCTTTATGCCAGAGAGGCGCACAGCAGACAGAGAAACGCAGGCGCGACAAGATGAATACCTTGATTGAAGAGCTGTCCGCCTTGATTCCTCAGTGGTGACCCATTGCCTCGTAAACTAGATAAGCTTACAGTGCTACGGATGGCGGTGCAGGCACTTAAAGTCGATGAAAGGTGAGTACTTACACAGATATAGAAATCCCAGATGTAAGTGCTAATAGAGGAGTGAAAAGCTGTTGCCCTTGCTCTGACTTATTACTTAGTACTGATGAGTTGTATATGCCCCCTGACTTATTACTTTATGTACTGATGAGTATGTATCTGCCCCTGACTTATTACTTATGTACTGATGAGTTGTATCTGCCCCTTGACTTAATACTTATGTACTGATGAGTTATATCTGCCCCTGGCTTATTACTTATGTACCCATGGGTATGTGTTGTATCTGCCTCTGGCTTATTACTTATGTAACCTAAGGGTTGTTCTGCCTCTGGTAAATTACTTATGTACCTATGGGTTGTACTGCCTCTGGCTTATACTTATGTACCCATGGGTTTGCATCTGCCCCTGGCTTATTACTTAGTACCTATTGTGTTTGTATCTGCCCCTGGCTTATTACTTATTACCTATGGGTTGTGATGTATCTGCCTCTGGCTTATTACTTATGTACCCATGGGTTGCATCTGCCCCTGGCTTATTACTTATGTACCTATGGGTTGTATCTGCCTCTGGCTTATTACTTTTGTACCTATGGGTTGTATCTGCCTCTGGCTATATTACTTATGTACCTATAGGTTTATATGTGCCCCTGGCTTATTACTTTATGTACCTATGGTTTGTATCTGTCCCTTGGCTTATTACTTATGTACCTATGGTTTGTATTGTATCTGCCCCTGGCTTATTACTTATGTACCTATGGGTGTATCTGCCTCTAGCTTATTACTTATGTACCTATGGTTTGTATTCTGCCTCTGGTAATTAGTTATGTACCTATGGGTTGTATCTGCACCTGGCTTATTACTTATGTACCCATGGGTTGCATCTGCCCTGGCTTATTACTTATGTACCAATGGGTTGTATCTGCCCCTGGCTTATTACTTATGTACCTATAGGTTATATCTGCCCCTGGCTTATTACTAATGTACCTATGGTTTGTATCTGCCCATGGCTTATTACTTATGTACCTATGAGGTTTTATCTGCCCCTGGCTTATTACTTATGTACCTATAGGTTGTATTGTATCTGACCCTGGCTTATTACTTATGTACCTATGGCTTGTATCTGCCCTGGCTTATTACTTATGTACCTATGGGTTGTACCTGCCTCTGGCTTATTACTTAGTGTACCTATGGTTTGTATTGGCCTCCTGGCTTATTACTTATGTACCTATGGGTTGTATCTGCCTCTGGCTTATTACTTATGTACCTATGGTTTGTATCTGACCATGGCTTATTACTTATGTACCTATAGGTTATATCTGCCCCTGGCTTATACTTATAGTACCTATGAGTTGTACCTGCCCCTGGGCTATTACTTATATACATATGGTTATGTATACTGCCCCTGGCTTATTACTTATGTACCTCTGGGTTGTATCTGCCTCTGGCTTATTACTTTTGTACCTATGGGTTGTATCTGCCTCTTGCTATTATTATGTACCTATAGGTTATATGGGCCCCTCGGCTTATTACTTATGTTCCCTATGGGTTGTGTATCTGTCCCTGGGCTTATTACTTATGTACCTATGGGTTGTATTGTATCTGCCCCTGGCTTATTACTTATGTACCTATGGGTTGTATCTGCCTCTAGCTTATTACTTATGTACCTATGGTTTGTATCTGCCTCTGGTAATTACTTATGTACCTATGGGTTGTATCTGCCCCTGGCTTATTACTTATCTACCTATGGGTTGTGTTGTATCTGCCTCTTGCTTATTACTTATGTACCTATGGTTTATATCTGTCCCTGGCTCATTACTTATGTACCTATGGGTTATATCTGTACCTGGCGTATTACTTATGTACCTATGGGTTATATCTGTCCCTGGCGTATTACTTATGTACCTATGGGTTATATCTGTCCCTGGCTCATTACTTATGTACCTATGGGTTGTACCTGCCCCTGGCTTATTACTTATGTACCTATGGGTTGTATCTGCCCCTGACTTATTACTTATGTGCCTATGGGTTGTTTTGTATCTGCCTCTGGCTTATTACTTATGTACCTATGGTTTGTATCTGACCATGGCTTATTAATTATGTACCTATAGGTTATATCTGCCCCTGGCTTATTACTTATGTACCTATGGGTTGTATCTGTACCTGGTGTATTACTTTTGTACCTATGGGTTGTATCTGCCGCTGACTTATTACTTATGTACCTATGGGTTGTACATGCCCCTGGCTTATTACTTATGTACCTATGGGTTGTACCTGTCCCTGGCTTATTACTTATATACCTATGGTTTGTATCTGCCCCTGGCTTATTACTTATGCACCTATGGGTTGTATCTGCCTCTGGCTTATTACTTTTGTACCTATGGGTTGTATCTGCCTCTGGCTTATTACTTATGTACCTATAGGTTATATGTGCCCCTGGCTTATTACTTATGTACCTATGGGTTGTATCTGTCCCTGGCTTAATACTTATGTACCTATGGGTTGTATTGTATCTGCCCCTGGCTTATTACTTATGTACCTATGGGTTGTATCTGCCTCTAGCTTATTACTTATGTACCTATGGTTTGTATCTGCCTCTGGTAATTACTTATGTACCTATGGGTTGTATCTGCCCCTGGCTTATTACTTATCTACCTATGGGTTGTGTTGTATCTGCCTCTTGCTTATTACTTATGTACCTATGGTTTATATCTGTCCCTGGCTCATTACTTATGTACCTATGGGTTATATCTGTACCTGGCGTATTACTTATGTACCTATGGGTTATATCTGTACCTGGCGTATTACTTATGTACCTATGGGTTGTACCTGCCCCTGGCTTATTACTTATGTACCTATGGGTTGTATCTGCCCCTGACTTATTACTTATGTGCCTATGGGTTGTTTTGTATCTGCCTCTGGCTTATTACTTATGTACCTATGGTTTGTATCTGACCATGGCTTATTAATTATGTACCTATAGGTTATATCTGCCCCTGGCTTATTACTTATGTACCTATGGGTTGTATCTGTACCTGGTGTATTACTTTTGTACCTATGGGTTGTATCTGCCGCTGACTTATTACTTATGTACCTATGGGTTATATCTGCCCCTGGCTTATTACTTATGTACCTATGGGTTGTACCTGCCCCTGGCTTATTACTTATATACCTATGTTTTGTATCTGCCCCTGGCTTATTACTTATGTACCTATGGGTTGTATCTGCCTCTGGCTTATTACTTTTGTACCTATGGGTTGTATCTGCCTCTAGCTTATTACTTATGTACCTATGGTTTGTATCTGCCTCTGGTAATTACTTATGTACCCAGTGGCGTCACTAGGGTTGGTGTCACCCGGTGCGGTAAGTTATGGTGTCACCCCCCCCCCCCGGAAAGCAGACACACACAAAAACACAGGCACACACACATACAAACACTCAGACACACTTAAAAACATACTCAGATGCACACACAAACACTCGGAAACACACTGAGACACACACACACAAAAACTCAGACACACACTTACAAAATATGTAAACTGCACTGCATTAATTATGAAGCTCATGCCTAGAGCTGCTCCCTGGCTCAGCAGAGCATCAAATGAAAAATAAACAGAGCACTCTAAAAATAAATCACTAAAGAAAAGGTTTAGGCGCAAACTATGAAAATTCTGCTCTCTGACTCTGTTCTAAGCCTGTCAGTGCACAGCCCCGGGCCGCGTGCCTACCGCTTCTTATGGCCAATCACCTCTGCACTCTGCCCACCCCCAGACCCCCGCCCGCCCTCCTACCTGTTCAGTGTGCACTTAGTGTACCGTAACCGTAATGGTCTGGTGGGCATCATACGTGGCTCCTTCACTTTAAAGACAGTGTCAAACAGTCATGCGGTCAGGTGCCAGGCATCCCCTCATGATTTGCGAGTTCCCTTTTAGAGAGACAGCACAGCAGTGAGTGACTCCACTGCTCCACATGTCACTGAGCAGTGAGCACAGATAGGCAGGCAGGTTTAGGCTAGCAGCGCAACTTTGCAAGCCCCACAGCATGCCCACAACATTCATAGTGAAATTGGGCAGGGGAGAAGCAAAGTACAAACAAGCAAAAGCAGCCGGGAAAACTATTTGTTGAAATTGCAGCACTGGCTCAAGGGGCAAACAATTGTGTGTCTACAACTTCCCCAGTCCCACCAATGTTCCCAAATGCCAGCCCCTCTAATAAAAAAAAAATCTATGCATCTCAACATTGTATTTCTTTGAATTTCAATAAAATTAAAAAAAAAAAAAAAAAAAAATTTTTTTTTTTTTTTGGTGTCACCCCCTGGAGGGTGTCACCCGGGTGCGGCCCGCCCCCCCCGCCCCCCCCTAGTGACGCCACTGTATGTACCTATGGGTTATATCTGCCCTTGGCTTATTACTTATCTACCTATGGGTTGTGTTGTATCTGCGTCTGGCTTATTACTTATGTACCTATGGGTTATATCTGTCCCTGGCTTATTACTTTTGTACCTATGGGTTGTATCTGCCCCTGGCTTATTACTTATGTACCTATGGGTTGTATCTGACCCTGGCTTATTACTTATGTACCCATGGGTTGCATCTGCCCCTGGCTTATTACTTATGTACCAATGGGTTGCATCTGCCCCTGGCTTATTACTTATGTACCTATAGGTTATATCTGCCCCTGGCTTATTACTTATGTACCTATGGTTTGCATCTGCCCCTGGCTTATTACTTATGTACCTATGAGTTATATCTGCCCCTGGCTTATTACTTATGTACCTATAGGTTGTATTGTATCTGACCCTGGCTTATTACTTATGTACCTATGGTTTGTATCTGCCCCTGGCTTATTACTTATGTACCTATGGGTTGTATCTGACCCTGGCTTATTACTTATGTACCCATGGGTTGCATCTGCCCCTGGCTTATTACTTATGTACCAATGGGTTGCATCTGCCCCTGGCTTATTACTTATGTACCTATAGGTTATATCTGCCTCTGGCTTATTACTTATGTACCTATAGGTTATATCTGCCTCTGGCTTATTACTTATGTACCTATGGTTTGCATCTGCCCCTGGCTTATTACTTATGTACCTATGAGTTATATCTGCCCCTGGCTTATTACTTATGTACCTATAGGTTGTATTGTATCTGACCCTGGCTTATTACTTATGTACCTATGGTTTGTATCTGCCCCTGGCTTATTACTTATGTACCTATGGGTTGTACCTGCCTCTGGCTTATTACTTATGTACCTATGGTTTGTATTGGCCTCTAGCTTATTACTTATGTACCTATGGGTTGTATCTGCCTCTGGCTTATTACTTATGTACCTATGGTTTGTATCTGCCCATGGCTTATTACTTATGTACCTATAGGTTATATCTGCCCCTGGCTTATTACTTATGTACCTATGGTTTGTATCTCCCTCTGGCTTATTACTTATGTACCTATGGGTTGTATTGTATCTGCCCCTGGCTTATTACTTATGTACCTATGGTTTGTATCTGCCCCTGGCTTATTACTTATGTACCTATGGGTTATATCTGCCCCTGGCTTATTACTTATGTACCTATGGGTTGTATCTGCCCCTGGCTTATTACTCATGTACCTATGGGTTATATCTGCCCCTGGCTTATTACTTATGTACCTATGGGTTATATCTGCCCTTGGCTTATTAATTATGTACCTATGGTTTATATCTGCCCCTGGCTTATTACTTATGTACCTATGGGTTATATCTGCCCCTGGCTTATTACTTATGTACCTATGGGTTATATCTGTACCTGGTGTATTACTTATGTACCTATGGGTTATATCTGTCCCTGGCTCATTACTTATGTACTTATGGGTTGTACCTGCCCCTGGCTTATTACTTATGTACCTATGGGTTGTATCTGCCCCTGATTATTACTTATGTACCTATGGGTTATATCTGCCCCTGGCTTATTACTTTTGTACCTATGGGTTGTATCTGCCGCTGACTTATTACTTATGTACCTATGGGTTGCACCTGTCCCTGGCTTATTACTTATATACCTATGGTTTGTATCTGCCCCTGGCTTATTACTTTTGTACCTATGGGTTGTATCTGCCTCTGGTAATTACTTATGTACCTATGGGTTATATCTGCCCTTGGCTTATTACTTATCTACCTATGGGTTGTGTTGTATCTGCGTCTGGCTTATTACTTATGTACCTATGGGTTGTATCTGCCCCTGGCTTATTACTTATGTACCTATGGGTTGTATCTGACCCTGGCTTATTACTTATGTACCCATGGGTTGCATCTGCCCCTGGCTTATTACTTATGTACCAATGGGTTGCATCTGCCCCTGGCTTATTACTTATGTACCTATAGGTTATATCTGCCCCTGGCTTATTACTTATGTACCTATGGTTTGCATCTGCCCCTGGCTTATTACTTATGTACCTATGAGTTATATCTGCCCCTGGCTTATTACTTATGTACCTATAGGTTGTATTGTATCTGACCCTGGCTTATTACTTATGTACCTATGGTTTGTATCTGCCCCTGGCTTATTACTTATGTACCTATGGGTTGTATCTGACCCTGGCTTATTACTTATGTACCCATGGGTTGCATCTGCCCCTGGCTTATTACTTATGTACCAATGGGTTGCATCTGCCCCTGGCTTATTACTTATGTACCTATAGGTTATATCTGCCTCTGGCTTATTACTTATGTACCTATGGTTTGCATCTGCCCCTGGCTTATTACTTATGTACCTATGAGTTATATCTGCCCCTGGCTTATTACTTATGTACCTATAGGTTGTATTGTATCTGACCCTGGCTTATTACTTATGTACCTATGGTTTGTATCTGCCCCTGGCTTATTACTTATGTACCTATGGGTTGTACCTGCCTCTGGCTTATTACTTATGTACCTATGGTTTGTATTGGCCTCTAGCTTATTACTTATGTACCTATGGGTTGTATCTGCCTCTGGCTTATTACTTATGTACCTATGGTTTGTATCTGCCCATGGCTTATTACTTATGTACCTATAGGTTATATCTGCCCCTGGCTTATTACTTATGTACATATGGTTTGTATCTGCCCCTGGCTTATTACTCATGTACCTATGGGTTATATCTGCCCCTGGCTTATTACTTATGTACCTATGGGTTATATCTGCCCTTGGCTTATTAATTATGTACCTATGGTTTATATCTGCACCTGGCTTATTAATTATGTACCTATGGGTTATATCTGCCCCTGGCTTATTACTTATGTACCTATGGTTTATATCTGTACCTGGTGTATTACTTATGTACCTATGGGTTATATCTGTCCCTGGCTCATTACTTATGTACTTATGGGTTGTACCTGCCCCTGGCTTATTACTTATGTACCTATGGGTTGTATCTGCCCCTGATTATTACTTATGTACCTATGGGGTATATCTGCCCCTGGCTTATTACTTATGTACCTATGGGTTATATCTGTACCTGGCGTATTACTTTTGTACCTATGGGTTGTATCTGCCGCTGACTTATTACTTATGTACCTATGGGTTGCACCTGTCCCTGGCTTATTACTTATATACCTATGGTTTGTATCTGCCCCTGGCTTATTACTTTTGTACCTATGGGTTGTATCTGCCCCTGGCTTATTACTTATGTACCTATAGGTTATATCTGCCCCTGGCTTATTACTTATGTACCTATGGTTTGCATCTGCCCCTGGCTTATTACTTATGTACCTATGAGTTATATCTGCCCCTGGCTTATTACTTATGTACCTATGGTTTGTATTGGCCTCTGGCTTATTACTTATGTACCTATGGGTTGTATCTGCCTCTGGCTTATTACTTATGTACCTATGGTTTGTATCTGCCCATGGCTTATTACTTATGTACCTATAGGTTATATCTGCCCCTGGCTTATTACTTATGTACATATGGTTTGTATCTGCCCCTGGCTTATTACTTATGTACCTATGGTTTGCATCTGCCTCTGGCTTATTACTTATGTACCTATGGGTTGTATTGTATCTGCCCCTGGCTTATTACTTATGTACGTATGGTTTGTATCTGCCCCTGGCTTATTACTTATGTACCTATGAGTTATATCTGCCCCTGGCTTATTACTTATGTACCTATGGGTTGTATCTGCCCCTGGCTTATTACTCATGTACCTATGGGTTATATCTGCCCCTGGCTTATTACTTATGTACCTATGGGTTATATCTGCCCCTGGCTTATTAATTATGTACCTATGGTTTGTATCTGCCCCTGGCTTATTACTTATATACCTATGGGTTATATCTGCCCCTGGCTCATTACTTATGTACCTATGGGTTGTACCTGCCCCTGGCTTATTACTTATGTACCTATGGGTTGTATCTGCCCCTGGCTTATTACTTATGTACCTATGGGTTATATCTGCCCCTGGCTTATTACTTATGTAGTGGGAGGAGTCCCAGGCGCCAACTGACGGAGGCTAGGTGTACTGAAGGATGTTTAAGTTTTAATGTTTTAAAGTCGATTGTATTGCATTTTCTGTCACTAACCATGGATCCATGAGAATATGTATTAACTGATTTTATATTGATTTTATATTGATTGTAATAAATTTATATTAAACATCCTTCAGTACACCTAGCCTCCGTCAGTTGGCGCCTGGGACTCCTCCCACTATCTTAGTTCTTTTAGGTGTTAGCTAGGTTTCACCTCTCCCAGGCTAATAGGTACTCATTGGCGCTTTGAGTATACCCACCACACAATTATTACTTATGTACCTATGGGTTATATCTGTACCTGGTGTATTACTTTTGTACCTATGGGTTGTATCTGCCGCTGACTTATTACTTATGTACCTATGGGTTGTACGTGCCCCTGGCTTATTACTTATGTACCTATGGGTTGTACCTGTCCCTGGCTTTTTACTTATATACCTATGGTTTGTATCTGCCCCTGGCTTATTACTTATGTACCTATGGGTTGTATCTGCCTCTGGCTTATTACTTTTGTACCTATGGGTTGTATCTGCCTCTGGCTTATTACTTATGTACCTATAGGTTATATGTGCCCCTGGCTTATTACTTATGTACCTATGGGTTGTATCTGTCCCTGGCTTATTACTTATGTACCTATGGGTTGTATTGTATCTGCCCCTGGCTTATTACTTATGTACCTATGGGTTGTATTTGCCCCTGGCTTATTACTTATGTTCCTATGGGTTGTATCTGCCTCTGGCTTATTACTTTTGTACCTATGGGTTGTATCTGCCTCTGGCTTATTACTTATGTACCTATGGGTTGTATCTGCCTCTAGCTTATTACTTATGTACCTATAGTTTGTATCTGCCTCTGGTAATTACTTATGTACCTATGGGTTGTATCTGCCCCTGGCTTATTACTTATGTACCCATGGGTTGCATCTGCCCCTGGCTTATTACTTATGTACCAATGGGTTGCATCTGCCCCTGGCTTATTACTTATGTACCTATGGGTTGTGATGTATCTGCCTCTGGCTTATTACTTATGTACCTATGGGTTATATCTGCCCCTGGCTTATTACTTTTGTACCTATGGGTTGTATCTGCCTCTGGCTTATTGCTTATATACCTATAGGTTCTATCTGCCCCTGGCTTATTACTTATGTACCTACGGGTTGTATCTGCCCCTGGCTTATTACTTATGTACCTATGGGTTGTATCTGCCCCTGGCTTATTACTTATGTACCCATGGGTTGCATCTGCCCCTGGCTTATTACTTATGTACCTATGAGTTTATATCTGCCCCTGGCTTATTACTTATGTACCTATAGGTTGTATTGTATCTGCCCCTGGCTTATTACTTATGTACCTATGGTTTGTATCTGCCCCTGGCTTTTTACTTATGTACCTATGGGTTGTACCTGCCTCTGGCTTATTACTTATGTACTTATGGTTTGTTTTGGCCTCTGGCTTATTACTTATGTACCTATGGGTTGTATCTGCCTCTGGCTTATTACTTATGTACCTATGGTTTGTATCTGCCCCTGGCTTATTACTCATGTACCTATGGGTTATATCTGCCCCTGGCTTATTACTTATGTACCTATGGGTTATATCTGCCCTTGGCTTATTAATTATGTACCTATGGTTTATATCTGCCCCTGGCTTATTACTTATGTACCTATGGGTTATATCTGCCCCTGGCTTATTACTTATGTACCTATGGGTTATATCTGTACCTCGCGTATTACTTATGTACCTATGGGTTATATCTGTCCCTGGCTCATTACTTATGTACCTATGGGTTGTACCTGCCCCTGGCTTATTACTTATGTACCTATGGGTTGTATCTGCCCCTGGCTTATTACTTATGTACCTATGGGTTATATCTGCCCCTGGCTTATTACTTATGTACCTATGGGTTATATCTGTACCTGGCGTATTACTTTTGTACCTATGGGTTGTATCTGCCGCTGACTTATTACTTATGTACCTATGGGTTGTACGTGCCCCTGGCTTATTACTTATGTACCTATGGGTTGTACCTGTCCCTGGCTTATTACTTATATACCTATGGTTTGTATCTGCCCCTGGCTTATTACTTATGTACCTATGGGTTGTATCTGCCCCTGGCTTATTACTTATGTACCTATAGGTTATATCTGCCCCTGGCTTATTACTTATGTACCTATGGTTTGCATCTGCCCCTGGCTTATTACTTATGTACCTATGAGTTATATCTGCCCCTGGCTTATTACTTATGTACCTATGGTTTGTATTGGCCTCTGGCTTATTACTTATGTACCTATGGGTTGTATCTGCCTCTGGCTTATAACTTATGTACCTATGGTTTGTATCTGCCCATGGCTTATTACTTATGTACCTATAGGTTATATCTGCCCCTGGCTTATTACTTATGTACATATGGTTTGTATCTGCCCCTGGCTTATTACTTATGTACCTATGGTTTGTATCTGCCTCTGGCTTATTACTTATGTACCTATGGGTTGTATTGTATCTGCCCCTGGCTTATTACTTATGTACCTATGGGTTATATCTGTACTTGGTGTATTACTTTTGTACCTATGGGTTGTATCTGCCCCTGGCTTATTACTTATGTACCTATGGGTTGTATCTGTCCCTGGCTTATTACTTATGTACCTATGGGTTGTATTGTATCTGCCCCTGGCTTATTACTTATGTACCTATGGGTTGTATTTGCCCCTGGCTTATTACTTATGTTCCTATGGGTTGTATCTGCCTCTGGCTTATTACTTTTGTACCTATGGGTTGTATCTGCCTCTGGCTTATTACTTATGTACCTATGGGTTGTATCTGCCTCTAGCTTATTACTTATGTACCAATGGGTTGCATCTGCCCCTGGCTTATTACTTATGTACCTATAGGTTGTATTGTATCTGCCCCTGGCTTATTACTTATGTACCTATGGTTTGTATCTGCCCCTGGCTTATTACTTATGTACCTATGGGTTGTACCTGCCTCTGGCTTATTACTTATGTACTTATGGTTTGTATTGGCCTCTGGCTTATTACTTATGTACCTATGGGTTGTATCTGCCTCTGGCTTATTACTTATGTACCTATGGTTTGTATCTGCCCCTGGCTTATTACTCATGTACCTATGGGTTATATCTGCCCCTGGCTTATTACTTATGTACCTATGGGTTATATCTGCCCTTGGCTTATTAATTATGTACCTATGGTTTATATCTGCCCCTGGCTTATTACTTATGTACCTATGGGTTATATCTGCCCCTGGCTTATTACTTATGTACCTATGGGTTATATCTGTACCTCGCGTATTACTTATGTACCTATGGGTTATATCTGTCCCTGGCTCATTACTTATGTACCTATGGGTTGTACCTGCCCCTGGCTTATTACTTATGTACCTATGGGTTGTATCTGCCCCTGGCTTATTACTTATGTACCTATGGGTTATATCTGCCCCTGGCTTATTACTTATGTACCTATGGGTTATATCTGTACCTGGCGTATTACTTTTGTACCTATGGGTTGTATCTGCCGCTGACTTATTACTTATGTACCTATGGGTTGTACGTGCCCCAGGCTTATTACTTATGTACCTATGGGTTGTACCTGTCCCTGGCTTATTACTTATATACCTATGGTTTGTATCTGCCCCTGGCTTATTACTTATGTACCTATGGGTTGTATCTGCCCCTGGCTTATTACTTATGTACCTATAGGTTATATCTGCCCCTGGCTTATTACTTATGTACCTATGGTTTGCATCTGCCCCTGGCTTATTACTTATGTACCTATGAGTTATATCTGCCCCTGGCTTATTACTTATGTACCTATGGTTTGTATTGGCCTCTGGCTTATTACTTATGTACCTATGGGTTGTATCTGCCTCTGGCTTATTACTTATGTACCTATGGTTTGTATCTGCCCATGGCTTATTACTTATGTACCTATGGGTTGTATTGTATCTGCCCCTGGCTTATTACTTATGTACATATGGTTTGTATCTGCCCCTGGCTTATTACTTATGTACCTATGGTTTGTATCTGCCTCTGGCTTATTACTTATGTAACTATGGGTTGTATTGTATCTGCCCCTGGCTTATTACTTATGTACCTATGGGTTATATCTGTACCTGGTGTATTACTTTTGTACATATGGGTTGTATCTGCCGCTGACTTATTACTTATGTACCTATGGGTTGTACGTGCCCCTGGCTTATTACTTATGTACCTATGGGTTTTACCTGTCCCTGGCTTATTACTTATATACCTATGGTTTGTATCTGCCCCTGGCTTATTACTTATGTACCTATGGGTTGTATTTGCCCCTGGCTTATTACTTATGTTCCTATGGGTTTTATCTGCCTCTGGCTTATTACTTTTGTACCTATGGGTTGTATCTGCCTCTGGCTTATTACTTTTGTACCTATGGGTTGTATCTGCCTCTGGCTTATTACTTATGTACCTATGGGTTGTATCTGCCTCTAGCTTATTACTTATGTACCTATGGTTTGTATCTGCCTCTGGTAATTACTTATGTACCTATGGGTTGTATCTGCCCCTGGCTTATTACTTATGTACCAATGGGTTGCATCTGCCCCTGGCTTATTACTTATGTACCTATGGGTTGTGATGTATCTGCCTCTGGCTTATTACTTATGTACCTATGGGTTATATCTGCCCCTGGCTTATTACTTTTGTACCTATGGGTTGTATCTGCCTCTGGCTTATTGCTTATGTACCTATAGGTTGTATCTGCCCCTGGCTTATTACTTATGTACCTATGGGTTGTATCTGCCCCTGGCTTATTACTTATGTACCTATGGGTTGTATCTGCCCCTGGCTTATTACTTATGTACCTATGGGTTGTATCTGCCC
This sequence comes from Bombina bombina, assembly GCF_027579735.1. Taxonomy (NCBI): domain Eukaryota; kingdom Metazoa; phylum Chordata; class Amphibia; order Anura; family Bombinatoridae; genus Bombina; species Bombina bombina. The sequence goes on from NC_069504.1 coordinate 1,126,648,496, forward strand.
CTGGCTTATTACTCATGTACCCATAGGTTGCATCTGCCCCTGGCTTATTACTTATGTACCTATGAGTTTATATCTGCCCCTGGCTTATTACTTATGTACCTATAGGTTGTATTGTATCTGCCCCTGGCTTATTACTTATGTACCTATGGTTTGTATCTGCCCCTGGTTTATTACTTATGTACCTATGGGTTGTACCTGCCTCTGGCTTATTACTTATGTACCTATGGGTTGTATCTGCCTCTGGCTTATTACTTATGTACCTATGGTTTGTATCTGCCCATGGCTTATTACTTATGTACCTTTAGGTTATATCTGCCGCTGGCTTATTACTTATGTACCTATGGTTTGTATCTGCCCCTGGCTTATTACTTATGTACCTATGGTTTGTATCTGCCTCTGGCATATTACTTATGTACCTATGGGTTGTATCTGCCCCTGGCTTATTACTTATGTACCTATGGGTTGTACCTGTCCCTGGCTTATTACTTATATACCTATGGTTTGTATCTGCCCCTCGCTTATTACTTATGTACCTATGGGTTGTATCTGCCTCTGGCTTATTACTTTTGTACCTATGGGTTGTATCTGCCTCTGGCTTATTACTTATGTACCTATAGGTTATATGTGCCCCTGGCTTATTACTTATGTACCTATGGGTTGTATCTGTCCCTGGCTTATTACTTATGTACCTATGGGTTGTATTGTATCTGCCCCTGGCTTATTACTTATGTACCTATGGGTTGTATTTGCCCCTGGCTTATTACTTATGTTCCTATGGGTTGTATCTGCCTCTGGCTTATTACTTTTGTACCTATGGGTTGTATCTGCCTCTGGCTTATTACTTATGTACCTATGGGTTGTATCTGCCTCTAGCTTATTACTTATGTACCTATGGTTTGTATCTGCCTCTGGTATTTACTTATGTACCTATGGGTTGTATCGGCCCCTGGCTTATTACTTATGTACCCATGGGTTGCATCTGCCCCTGGCTTATTACTTATGTACCAATGGGTTGCATCTCCCCCTGGCTTATTACTTATGTACCTATGGGTTGTGATGTATCTGCCTCTGGCTTATTACTTATGTACCTATGGGTTATATCTGCCCCTGGCTTATTACTTTTGTACCTATGGGTTGTATCTGCCTCTGGCTTATTGCTTATGTACCTATAGGTTGTATCTGCCCCTGGCTTATTACTTATGTACCTATGGGTTGTATCTGCCCCTGGCTTATTACTTATGTACCTATGGGTTGTATCTGCCCCTGGCTTATTACTTATGTACCCATGGGTTGCATCTGCCCCTGGCTTATGACTTATGTACCAATGGGTTGCATCTGCCCCTGGCTTATTACTTATGTACCTATAGGTTATAGCTGCACCTGGCTTATTACTTATGTACCTATGGTTTGTATCTGCCCCTGGCTTATTACTTATGTACCTATGAGTTTATATCTGCCCCTGGCTTATTACTTATGTACCTATAGGTTGTATTGTATCTGCTCCTGGCTTATTACTTATGTACCTATGGTTTGTATCTGCCCCTGGCTTATTACTTATGTACCTATGGGTTGTACCTGCCTCTGGCTTATTACTTATGTACCTATGGTTTGTATTGGCCTTTGGCTTATTACTAATGTACCTATGGGTTGTATTTGCCGCTGGCTTATTACTTATGTTCCTATGGGTTGTATCTGCCTCTGGCTTATTACTTTTATACCTATGGGTTGTATCTGCCTCTGGCTTATTACTTATGTACCTATGGTTTGTATCTGCCTCTGGTAATTACTTATGTACCTATGGGTTGTATCTGCCCCTGGCTTATTACTTATGTACCTATGGGTTGTATCTGCCCCTGGCTTATTACTTATGTACCTATGGGTTGTATCTGCCCCTGGCTTATTACTTATGTACCTATGGGTTGTGTTGTATCTGCCTCTGGCTTATTACTTATGTACCTATTGTTTGTATCTGCCTCTGGTAATTACTTATGTACCTATGGGTTGTATCTGCCCCTGGCTTATTACTTATGTACCTATGGGTTGTGTTGTATCTGCCTCTGGCTTATTACTTATGTACCTATTGTTTGTATCTGCCTCTGGTAATTACTTATGTACCTATGGGTTGTATCTGCCCCTGGCTTATTACTTATGTACCTATGGGTTGTGTTGTATCTGCCTCTGGCTTATTACTTATGTACCTATGGGTTATATCTGTCCCTGGCTTATTACTTTTGTACCTATGGGTTGTATATGCCTCTGGCTTATTGCTTATGTACCTATGGGTTGTATCTGCATCTGGCTTATTACGTTTGTACCTATGGGTTGTATCTGCCCCTGGCTTATTACTTATGTACCTATGGGTTGTATCTGCCCCTGGCTTATTACTTATGTACCTATAGGTTATATGTGCCCCTGGCTTATTACTTATGTACCTATGGGTTGTATCTGTCCCTGGCTTATTACTTATGTACCTATGGGTTGTATTTGCCCCTGGCTTATTACTTATGTACCTATGGGTTGTATTTGCCCCTGGCTTATTACTTATGTTCCTATGGGTTGTATCTGCCTCTGGCTTATTACTTTTGTACCTATGGGTTGTATCTGCCTCTGGCTTATTACTTATGTACCTATGGGTTGTATCTGCCTCTAGCTTATTACTTATGTACCTATGGTTTGTATCTGCCTCTGGTAATTACTTATGTACCTATGGGTTGTATCTGCCCCTGGCTTATTACTTATGTACCCATGGGTTGCATCTGCCCCTGGCTTATTACTTATGTACCAATGGGTTGCATCTGCCCCTGGCTTATTACTTATGTACCTATGGGTTGTGCTGTATCTGCCTCTGGCTTATTACTTATGTACCTATGGGTTATATCTTCCCCTGGCTTATTACTTTTGTACCTATGGGTTGTATCTGCCCCTGGCTTATTACTTATGTACCTATGGGTTGTATCTGCCCCTGGCTTATTACTTATGTACCTATGGGTTGTATCTGCCCCTGGCTTATTACTTATGTACCCATGGGTTGCATCTGCCCCTGGCTTATTACTTATGTACCTATAGGTTGTATTGTATCTGCCCCTGGCTTATTACTTATGTACCTATGGTTTGTATCTGCCCCTGGCTTATTACTTATGTACCTATGGGTTGTACCTGCCTCTGGCTTATTACTTATGTACCTATGGTTTGTATTGGCCTCTGGCTTATTACTTATGTACCTATGGGTTGTATCTGCCTCTGGCTTATTACTTATGTACCTATGGTTTGTATCTGCCCCTGGCTTATTACTCATGTACCTATGGGTTATATCTGCCCCTGGCTTATTACTTATGTACCTATGGGTTATATCTGCCCTTGGCTTATTAATTATGTACCTATGGTTTATATCTGCCCCTGGCTTATTACTTATGTACCTATGGGTTATATCTGCCCCTGGCTTATTACTTATGTACCTATGGGTTATATCTGTACCTGGCGTATTACTTATGTACCTATGGGTTATATCTGTCCCTGGCTCATTACTTATGTACCAATGGGTTGTACCTGCCCCTGGCTTATTACTTATGTACCTATGGGTTGTATCTGCCCCTGGCTTATTACTTATGTACCTATGGGTTATATCTGCCCCTGGCTTATTTCTTATTTACCTATGGGTTATATCTGTACCTGGCGTATTACTTTTGTACCTATGGGTTGTATCTGCCCCTGGCTTATTACTTATGTACCTATGGGTTGTATCTGCCCCTGGCTTATTACTTATGTACCTATAGGTTATATCTGCCCCTGGCTTATTACTTATGTACCTATGGTTTGCATCTGCCCTGGCTTATTACTTATGTACCTATGAGTTATATCTGCCCCTGGCTTATTACTTATGTACCTATGGTTTGTATTGGCCTCTGGCTTATTACTTATGTACCTATGGGTTGTATCTGCCTCTGGCTTATTACTTATGTACCTATGGTTTGTATCTGCCCATGGCTTATTACTTATGTACCTATAGGTTATATCTGCCCCTGGCTTATTACTTATGTACATATGGTTTGTATCTGCCCCTGGCTTATTACTTATGTACCTATGGTTTGTATCTGCCTCTGGCTTATTACTTATGTACCTATGGGTTGTATTGTATCTGCCCCTGGCTTATTACTTATGTACCTATGGTTTGTATTTGCCCCTGGCTTATTACTTATGTACCTATGGGTTATATCTGCCCCTGGCTTATTACTTATGTACCTATGGGTTGTACCTGCCCCTGGCTTATTACTTATGTACCTATGGGTTGTATCTGCCCCTGGCTTATTACTTATGTACCTATGGGTTATAACTGCCCCTGGCTTATTACTTTTGTACCTATGGGTTGTATCTGCCTCTGGCTTATTGCTTATGTACCTATGGGTTATATCTGCCCCTGGCTTATTACTTTTGTACCTATGGGTTGTATCTTCCTCTGGCTTATTGCTTATGTACCTATAGGTTGTATCTGCCCCTGGCTTATTACTTATGTACCTATGGGTTGTATCTGCCCCTGGCTTATTACTTATGTACCTATGGTTTGTATCTGCCCATGGCTTATTACTTATGTACCTATAGGTTATATCTGCCCCTGGCTTATTACTTATGTACATATGGTTTGTATCTGCCCCTGGCTTATTACTTATGTACCTATGGTTTGTATCTGCCTCTGGCTTATTACTTATGTACCTATGGGTTGTATTTTATCTGCCCCTGGCTTATTACTTATGTACCTATGGTTTGTATCTGCCCCTGGCTTATTACTTATGTACCTATGGGTTATATCTGCCCCTGGCTTATTACTTATGTACCTATGGGTTGTACCTGCCCCTGGCTTATTACTTATGTACCTATGGGTTGTATCTGCCCCTGGCTTATTACTTATGTACCTATGGGTTATAACTGCCCCTGGCTTATTACTTATGTACCTATGGGTTATATCTGTACCTGGTGTATTACTTTTGTACCTATGGGTTGTATCTGCCGCTGACTTATTACTTATGTACCTATGGGTTGTACGTGCCCCTGGCTTATTACTTATGTACCTATGGGTTGTACCTGTCCCTGGCTTATTACTTATATACCTATGGTTTGTATCTGCCCCTGGCTTATTACTTATGTACCTATGGGTTGTATCTGCCTCTGGCTTATTACTTTTGTACCTATGGGTTGTATCTGCCTCTGGCTTATTACTTATGTACCTATAGGTTATATGTGCCCCTGGCTTATTACTTATGTACCTATGGGTTGTATCTGTCCCTGGCTTATTACTTATGTACCTATGGGTTGTATTTGCCCCTGGCTTATTACTTATGTACCTATGGGTTGTATTTGCCCCTGGCTTATTACTTTTGTACTTATGGGTTGTATCTGCCTCTGGCTTATTACTTATGTACCTATGGGTTGTATCTGCCTCTAGCCTATTACTTATGTACCTATGGTTTGTATCTGCCTCTGGTAATTACTTATGTACCTATGGGTTGTATCTGCCCCTGGCTTATTACTTATGTACCCATGGGTTGCATCTGCCCCTGGCTTATTACTTATGTACCAATGGGTTGCATCTGCCCCTGGCTTATTACTTATGTACCTATGGGTTGTGATGTATCTGCCTCTGGCTTATTACTTATGTACCTATGGGTTATATCTGCCCCTGGCTTATTACTTTTGTACCTATGGGTTGTATCTGCCTCTGGCTTATTGCTTATGTACCTATAGGTTGTATCTGCCCCTGGCTTATTACTTATGTATCTATGGGTTGTATCTGCCCCTGGCTTATTACTTATGTACCTATGGGTTGTATCTGCCCCTGGCTTATTACTTATGTACCCATGGGTTGCATCTGCCCCTGGCTTATTACTTATGTACCCATGGGTTGCATCTGCCCCTGGCTTATTACTTATGTACCTATGAGTTTATATCGGCCCCTGGCTTATTACTTATGTACCTATAGGTTGTATTGTATCTGCCCCTGGCTTATTACTTATGTACCTATGGGTTGTATCTGCCCCTGGCTTATTACTTATGTACCCATGGGTTGCATCTGCCCCTGGCTTATTACTTATGTACCTATGAGTTTATATCTGCCCCTGGCTTATTACTTATGTACCTATAGGTTGTATTGTATCTGCCCCTGGCTTATTACTTATGTATCTATGGGTTGTATCTGCCCCTGGCTTATTACTTATGTACCTATGGGTTGTATCTGCCCCTGGCTTATTACTTATGTACCCATGGGTTGCATCTGCCCCTGGCTTATTACTTATGTACCTATGAGTTTATATCTGCCCCTGGCTTATTACTTATGTACCTATAGGTTGTATTGTATCTGCCCCTGGCTTATTACTTATGTACCTATGGTTTGTATCTGCCCCTGGCTTATTACTTATGCACCTATGGTTTGTATTGGCCTCTGGCTTATTACTTATGTACCTATGGGTTGTATCTGCCTCTGGCTTATTACTTATGTACCTATGGTTTTTATCTGCCCATGGCTTATTACTTATGTACCTTTAGGTTATATCTGCCGCTGGCTTATTACTTATGTACCTATGGTTTGTATCTGCCCCTGGCTTATTACTTATGTACCTATGGTTTGTATCTGCCTCTGGCATATTACTTATGTACCTATGGGTTGTATCTGCCCCTGGCTTATTACTTATGTACCTATGGGTTGTACCTGTCCCTGGCTTATTACTTATATACCTATGGGTTGTACCTGTCCCTGGCTTATTACTTATGTACCTATGGGTTGTATCTGCCTCTGGCTTATTACTTTTGTACCTATGGGTTGTATCTGCCTCTGGCTTATTACTTATGTACCTATAGGTTATATGTGCCCCTGGCTTATTACTTATGTACCTATGGGTTGTATCTGTCCCTGGCTTATTACTTATGTACCTATGGGTTGTATTGTATCTGCCCCTGGCTTATTACTTATGTACCTATGAGTTGTATTTGCCCCTGGCTTATTACTTATGTTCCTATGGGTTGTATCTGCCTCTGGCTTATTACTTTTGTACCTATGGGTTGTATCTGCCTCTGGCTTATTACTTATGTACCTATGGGTTGTATCTGCCTCTAGCTTATTACTTATGTACCTATGGTTTGTATCTGCCTCTGGTAATTACTTTTGTACCTATGGGTTGTATCTGCCTCTGGCTTATTACTTATGTACCTATGGGTTGTATCTGCCTCTAGCTTATTACCAGTGATGTGCAGTCACTAGAGGCAGGTGAGGCAGTGCTTCACCTCTCATATGGGCAAAAATATATATTTTTTTATTGGCTTTAAAAAAAATAAAAAAATTGCAATTTTTTCCCCCAGCATTTTTTTTTCACAGCTACATGTTGTGCAATGGAGAGGCACAAGCAGGTCTGCCCACCATTACACAACATGCTGCACCACCTACTGGATTAAAGTGGTTAAGCTCATTGCATGGCCCATAATTGCTTATTTGAGGCAGTCCTATTTGGGCTGACCCAATCTAGTGAGAGGCATTAGTCAGTGGAACTTAGGGTTGGGGCTGGATGTTAAATCATATAAAACAAAAACGGAAAAAAACTACTTTAATTTATTTTGTTGCTGTGCTGTGAAGCTGCCAGCTTTTGCTAAAGTGAAAAAGAGAGTTCTGTTCTTCCCCTCTAAGTGCAGTGGAATGTCCCACTGTCACTTCCTTAATACAGACAGAGGCAGAGCAGGAAGAGATGCAGTCAATGAGCAGTGTGTAAGACACATCTTTGAAGTAAGTTCTACAACCTTAGATTTCACTGAAAGGGATTCTGTTAGTGAAAATTATAATTTAATGAATGTGGTTTAGTGTTTTTTGTTTTTTTTTACTCTTTAACAGCAGTTGAAGGATCATTTTTGTATTTTGTTTCCTCAACCTTTAGACCCACTAACTTAACAGCTTGCCTTCACTTTCTGAACTCTCTGTAGCTCTGCTGTTTTATTACTTAAAAATGCAGTGGTCTCTCCCCCCCCCCTTGTGTGTGTGTGTGTGTGTGTCTCTCCCTCTCTCTCTATATCTATCTATCTATCTATCTATCTATCTATCTATCTATCTATCCATCTCTCTCCTTATGTGTTGTTCTCCCCATGGTCTCTTTCTCTGTCTCTCTTCCTCCCCCTCTGACTCTCTCATCCCTTATGTGTCTCTCTAACCCTCTGTGTTTGATTGTGTCTCTCTCTCTTTCTCTAACCCTCTGTGTGTGATTGTGTGTGTCTCTCTCTTTCTCTCTCTCTAACCCTCTGTGTGTGATTGTGTCTCTCTCTTTTTCTCTCTCTCTAACCCTCTGTGTATGATTGTGTCTCTGTCTCTCTCTCTCTCACCCTCTGTGTGTGATTGTGTCTTTCTCTCTTTCTCTCTCTCTAACCCTCTGTGTGTTATTGTGTCTCTCTCTCTTTCTCGCTCTCTAACCCTCTGTGTGTGATTGTGTCTCTCTCTCTCTCACCCTCTGTGTGTGATTGTGTCTCTGTCTCTCTCTCTCTAACCCTCTGTGTGTGATTGTGTGTGTCTCTCTCTCTCTTTCTCTCTCTAACCCTCTGTGTATGATTGTGTCTCTGTCTCTCTCTCTCTCACCCTCTGTGTGTGATTGTGTCTTTCTCTCTAACCCTCTGTGTGTGAATGTGTCTCTCTCTTTCTCTCTCTCTCTAACCCTCTGTGTATGATTGTGTCTCTCTCTCTTTCTTTAACTCTCTGTGTGTGTGTTATGTTAGGTGCAAGTATTTGATATCCTTAACTGCAGGACCACTCAGTCTCACACCAAACCTTTAGGTTCATTAGATGTAATCAAGAACCTAGTTTTTGCTCATAGATCTGAGGGTCACTGCTGCATGGATGCAGAGTGAAAGAAATGAGATTTAAAGATATATTATCCCGATTGCAATAGCAGTTTGCAATATGCAGATAATTATACAGAGAGGAGGAAATGAGATTTAAAGGTATATTATCCCGATTGCAATAGCAGTTTGCAATATGCAGATAATTATAGAGATAGTAGATAAAAGAAAGGTAAATATAGATTAGTGTTAGTATGTGAATGTCAGCCTCAAATAACACAGGTTGCAACCAGGAGGTGTTTCTATATAAATTAAGCAGGAGAGCTCTATAACGGTTATATTGTTTTTAGTTAACAGGCAATCCTTAGTTAGTCTATAACGTTGTTAGTATTCATGTAAACAGCAGGCAGTCCTTCACAATCAACAGTATGATATTTGATAATGCACATAGAATATTAAAGCACAGTTCGTCAAGCTGAAGCGATAGATATTACAAGCAATCAGATTGTTAAAGGTAGCTGAATTTGCATAAGCGTCACACTGTATAACATGCAGGAAAGTCCTTTAAAGTAGTAAGTGAATTAAGGTATATACGTTACCACCTTCAGAGAGTAAGAAATAGTAACGGTTACCGCAGCTTCAAGGTGAGTTACTATTAAGCACAGGAGTTGGTTGTTTGCAGCCAGAGTGAGAGAGAGCTCCTGAGACATACGGTGACGTCAGACGCCGATACACGGCTTCAATGTATAAGCCGGGAGAAACAGATTTAACAAGTGTAAGATACTTTGAGGATTCCGGTCAAAATAAGGAAACCTGAAATATGACGATCCAAAGTTGAAAAGCACACAGCAATTGAAGTTACTAATAGTAAATTCCTTGGTTAGGAATATCAGCAAGGTGTCTTCGTTGTTGCTCAGCTTATAGCTAAGTGAATACAAATTACCAAGCATAGGTAGACTGGAGGAGGGGCCTTAATAGGAATGTGAATACCTGAACATCCTGACTTAAAGGGACAGGAACATAACAGGACGCCCCCCTAAAAAGAGCCGCTCCGCGGATCAAGGCTTGGGTCGGTCGGGATGTCTTCGATGGAAAATTGAAAGAAGACGGGGTGCCGACAAATTAGAGTATGGTTCCCAGGAGTCCTCATCAGCCCCAAAACCTTTCCATCGTACCAGGTACTGGAGTTGATTGCGGTATAAACGAGAGTCCAAAATAGAATCCACTTCATACTCAACATCATTCACAACTGGAGGGTTAGTCAATGATGGATGAGGGGGATCCCTTGTCGGAGAGAAAGGTTTCAGGAGGGACACATGGAATGTAGGATGTATCCTGAGAGAGGGAGGTAGCTGAAGAGTCACAGCATTTGGATTAACAACCTTAACTATGTCATAGGGACCTATAAAGAGACTTCCAAGCTTTTTACTTGGAATACAGAGTTTCAAGTGTTTGGTACTTAACCAAACCTTATCCCCAGGTTTATAAGGAGGGGGTTTCGAGCGTCTCAAATCATAATGATGTTTCTGTGAAGCTTGAGCTTCTTGTAAGGTTGTTTTGAGAACAGAAAAACCCTCAGCAATAGTATTAACTGTCTGATCAACCGTAGGTAGCAAGGAATCGGTTCTGTGGAAAAGATGGTATGAAGGGTGAAAACCATAATTAATATAGAATGGCGAAGTTTTTGTGGATGCGTTGGTCATGTTATTATGTGCAAATTCTGCAGTAGGTAACAGAGCGAACCAGTTATCCTGTTGGTTGGTACAATAGCATCTCAGATACTGTTCAAGAGACTGGTTAGTCCTTTCGCACTGACCATTAGTCTGGGGATGATAAGCAGTACTTAATCTCCTAGTAATCTTGAGTATAGAACATAACTGAGTCCAGAACTTAGAGGTGAATTGAGATCCTCTATCAGACGTGATGGAGTCAGGTAGTCCATGTAACTTTACAACATGATTCAAGAACAGTATGGCTGTTTCGGATGCGGTTGGTAAACCCATATGTGGGATAAAGTGTGCCATTTTAGAAAACAAATCAACAATGACTAGAATTGTGTTATGGTTAGAGGATGGAGGTAACTCCACTATATAGTCCATTGCTATGTCCTTCCAGGGTCTTTCAGGAACTGGTAATGAAAGTAGAAGTCCATAAGGACGAGTTCTAGTATGTTTGCAAGTAGCGCAGACAGAACAGGATCGACTGTAAGAAGAGACAGAACTTTTCATATTGGGCCACCAATAGTCTCTTTGTAGTATGCGTAGTGTTTTATGAAGTCCAGGATGTCCTGAAAGGAGAGAATCATGTGCAGAATGCATCAATTCATTTCGTAGAGGTTCTGGAATGTATATCTGGTTTCCATGGTAATACAGATTACTACTGTGTTTTTGTAGATCTGCTAATGGGAGTTTTGGATCTGCTCTCTGATACTCTTTTATAGAGGTTTCAGTGATTGAAGTCAATCCAATGAACTTATTTTGTGGAATGATAGAATCTGGAGGTATATAATGTTGAGGTTTTGGATCCTTCCTTGAAAGCGCATCTGCTTTTGTATTTTTAGAACCTGGGCGGTAAGTGATGGTGAAATCAAATCTTGAAAAGAAGAGGCTCCATCTAACTTGTCTAGATGTTAATGTTTTGCTGGTTTTTAAATATTCAAGGTTTCTATGATCCGTAAATATAAGAATAGTATGTTTAGTACCCTCAAGGAGGTGTCTCCAAAACTCTAGTGCTGATTTTATAGCGAGAAGCTCTTTTTCACCAATAGCATAATTTAGCTCGGCTGAGCTCATTACCCTAGAGTAATATGATATTGGATGTAGTGCTTCCTTGGGTGAAACTCTTTGTGAGAGTACAGCTCCAAGAGCGTACTCAGAAGCATCAACCTCAAGCGTGTACTGTAAACTGGGATCTGGGAATTTGAGTATCGGTGCTGTTACAAACCTCTCCTTTAATACTTTAAATGCGTTCTCAGCATGTATATTCCAAGAGAAACCAGGTTTTTTCTGAGTTAATTTAGTCAAGGGTCTAGCAATCTCAGAAAAGCCCTTGATAAACTTCCTATAGAAGTTTGCAAACCCAAGAAATCTCTGAACATCTTTTTTTGTACGGGGGGTGCTCCAGTTAGTAATAGCTTCCACTTTGTTTGCTTCCATAGCGATACCAGAAGGGGAAACCTGGTATCCTAAGAAGGAGATAGTAGTGGTATTAAAAATGCATTTCTCTAGCTTGGCATAGAGATGGTGTGTACGAAGTCTGGACAAAACAAGCTTGACATGGGTGTGATGGTTTGTTATATTGTCAGAATAGATTAAAATGTCATCTAAATAAATGACCATACAGACATCAAGTAAGTCATGAAATACGTCATTTATAAAACACTGGAACGTTGCAGGAGCGTTGCACAGCCCAAAAGGCATTACTGTATATTCATACAGTCCATAACGTGTGCGGAAAGCTGTTAGCCACTCATCGCCTTTCCTCATTCTTATCAAGTTATAAGCTCCTCTAAGATCTAATTTTGTGTAAATTTTAGCTCCTTGCAACCGTTCTATAAGTTCAGGGATAAGTGGGAGTGGGTACCTGTTTTTCTTGGTACATTTATTAAGTTGTCTGTAGTCAATAATAGGACGAAGTGATCCGTCCTTATTTTTAACAAAAAACATTGCAGCACCTGCTGGAGAGGTGGAAGGTCTTATAAAACCTTTCTTAAGGTTATCCTCTAAGTACTGTTTCAAATGAACCAATTCAGGTTCTGACATAGGGTATATATGACCAAAGGGAATGGAACTGCCCGGTAGTAAGTCTATAGGACAGTCATATGACCTGTGGGGGGGTAAGTTCTGAGCTTCTACTTTGTCAAACACATCAGAATATTCTTTATAACATTCAGGTAAAACATGATCAGTCATACAACACACAGAAGCTTTGGGAAAACAGACTTCCTTACAGTAAGTGGAATTGAAATTCACAACACCTTGCTTCCAAGAAATATCAGGATCATGTTTTATCAACCAATTGATACCAAAAATTAATGGGTATAAACTAGAGGGCAAAATGTCAAATGTACATGTCTCAGTATGGCCCTTCTGTGTGATAACTTGTAAGGGTGTGGTATGATGGGTAATAGGCCCTGTATTCATAAGAAAACCATCAACCAATCTTATGGCTTGTGCACTATCTTTTTTTATTGTGGGTATTTTATGTTTTGTTACAAATGCTTGGTCAATGAAATTCCCAGATGCACCAGAGTCAATAACGGCCTGGGTTTTTGTCTTCTGTAGACGCCACCGCAAAAGAACAGAAATTGGTAAATGAGTGGTAAGCGCAGACAATTTATTAAGACAATTTTGGTGTTGAAGATTCTTACCCCTCTTCTGTCTGATAAGCACAGGACAGTCTCTAACAGCATGGTCCTTTGCTGCGCAATATAAACACAAGTTATGTAGCTTCCTTCTGGCTTTTTCCTCTGGTTTTAGAGGACCCCTCATGACAGCAACTTCCATAGGTTCATCGTTTGATTTAGATGGTGCAGTGACCACAGGATGGTATGCTGGGATTTTCTTGACAACAGGATCAGATAGTGCCCTTTCAGATCTACGTTCTCTTATCCTTCTATCAACAGTGATACATAAAGTCATAAGATTCTCTAAATCCACAGGAACTGCACCACAGGCTAATTCATCCTTTCATGTTTCAGAAAGACCTGTTCTGAACTGATTTCTCAGAGCAGGTTCATTCCATTGGGTGTCTGGTGCCCATCTTTTAAAGTCCGTGATATATTCTTCTACTGCTCTTTTACCTTGTCGTAGGTTCCTAAGAGCTGTCTCAGCAGTATTCTGCTTATGATGGTCTTCATATAATAGGGACATGGCAGAGAAAAAGGCATCTAAGGAGTCCAATATGGGGTCATTGTTCTCATAGAAGGCGTTAGCCCATGATTTAGCCTCTCCTCTGAGATATGAGATGACCGTTAGAACTTTGACTCGATCAGATGCATAGGTTCGGGGTTTCTCCAACATAGGTGTGTCCGGTCCACGGCGTCATCCTTACTTGTGGGATATTCTCCTCCCCAACAGGAAATGGCAAAGAGCCCAGCAAAGCTGGTCACATGATCCCTCCTAGGCTCCGCCTACCCCAGTCATTCTCTTTGCCGTTGTACAGGCAACATCTCCACGGAGATGGCTTAGAGTTTTTTAGTGTTTAACTGTAGTTTTTATTATTCAATCAAGAGTTTGTTATTTTGAAATAGTGCTGGTATGTACTATTTACTCAGAAACAGAAAAGAGATGAAGATTTCTGTTTGTATGAGGAAAATGATTTTAGCAACCGTAACTAAAATCCATGGCTGTTCCACACAGGACTGTTGAGAGCTATTAACTTCAGTTGGGGGAACAGTATGCAGTCTCTTGCTGCTTGAGGTATGACACATTCTAACAAGACGATGTAATGCTGGAAGCTGTCATTTTCCCTATGGGATCCGGTAAGCCATGTTTATTACGATCATAAATAAGGGCTTCACAAGGGCTTATTAAGACTGTAGACTTTTCTGGGCTAAATCGATTCATTATTAACACATATTTAGCCTTGAGGAATCATTTTATCTGGGTATTTTGATATAAGTATATCGGCAGGCACTGTATTAGACACCTTATTCATTAGGGGCTTTCCCAAAGCATAAGCAGAGCCTCATTTTCGCGCCGGTGTGGCGCACTTGTTTTTGAGAGGCATGGCATGCAGTCGCATGTGTGAGGAGCTCTGATACTTAGAAAAGACTTTCTGAAGGCGTCATTTGGTATCGTATTCCCCTTTGGGCTTGGTTGGGTCTCAGCAAAGCAGATACCAGGGACTGTAAAGGGGTTAAAGTTTAAAACGGCTCCGGTTCCGTTATTTTAAGGGTTAAAGCTTCCAAATTTGGTGTGCAATACTTTTAAGGCTTTAAGACACTGTGGTGAAAATTTGGTGAATTTTGCACAATTCCTTCATGTTTTTTCGCAATTGCAGTAATAAAGTGTGTTCAGTTTAAAATTTAAAGTGACAGTAACGGTTTTATTTTCAAACGTTTTTGTACTTTGTTATCAAGTTTATGCCTGTTTAACATGTCTGAACTACCAGATAGACTGTGTTCTGAATGTGGGGAAGCCAGAATTCCTATTCATTTAAATAAATGTGATTTATGTGATAATGACAATGATGCCCAAGATGATTCCTCAAGTGAGGGGAGTAAGCATGGTACTGCATCATTCCCTCCTTCGTCTACACGAGTCTTGCCCACTCAGGAGGCCCCTAGTACATCTAGCGCGCCAATACTCCTTACTATGCAACAATTAACGGCTGTAATGGATAATTCTGTCAAAAACATTTTAGCCCAAATGAACACTTGTCAGCGTAAGCGCGGCTGCTCTGTTTTAGATACTGAAGAGCATGGCAACGCTGATACTAATATCTCTGAAGGGCCCCTAACCCAGTCTGATGGGGCCAGGGAGGTTTTGTCTGAGGGAGAAATTACTGATTCAGGGAACATTTCTCAACAGGCTGAACCTGATGTGATTGCATTTAAATTTAAGTTGGAACATCTCCGCATTCTGCTTAAGGAGGTATTATCCACTCTGGATGATTGTGACAAGTTGGTCATCCCAGAGAAACTATGTAAAATGGACAAGTTCCTAGAGGTGCCGGGGCTCCCAGAAGCTTTTCCTATACCCAAGCGGGTGGCGGACATTGTTAATAAAGAATGGGAAAGGCCCGGTATTCCTTTCGTCCCTCCCCCCATATTTAAAAAATTGTTTCCTTTGGTCGACCCCAGAAAGGACTTATGGCAGACAGTCCCCAAGGTCGAGGGAGCGGTTTCCACTTTAAACAAACGCACCACTATACCCATAGAGGATAGTTGTGCTTTCAAAGATCCTATGGATAAAAAATTAGAAGGTTTGCTTAAAAAGATGTTTGTTCAGCAGGGTTACCTTCTACAACCAATTGCATGCATTGTCCCTGTCGCTACAGCCGCATGTTTCTGGTTCGATGAGCTGATAAAGGCGGTCGATAGTGATTCTCCTCCTTATGAGGAGATTATGGACAGAATCAATGCTCTCAAATTGGCTAATTCTTTCACCCTAGACGCCACTTTGCAATTGGCTAGGTTAGCGGCTAAGAATTCTGGGTTTGCTATTGTGGCGCGCAGAGCGCTTTGGTTGAAATCTTGGTCGGCTGATGCGTCTTCCAAGAACAAGCTACTTAACATTCCTTTCAAGGGGAAAACGCTGTTTGGCCCTGACTTGAAAGAGATTATCTCTGATATCACTGGGGGTAAGGGCCACGCCCTTCCTCAGGATCGGCCTTTCAAGGCAAAAAATAAACCTAATTTTCGTCCCTTTCGTAGAAACGGACCAGCCCGAGGTGCTACGTCCTCTAAGCAAGAGGGCAATACTTCTCAAGCCAAGCCAGCTTGGAGACCAATGCAAGGCTGGAACAAGGGAAAGCAGGCCAAGAAACCTGCCACTGCTACCAAGACTGCATGAAATGTTGGCCCCCGATCCGGGACCGGATCTGGTGGGGGGCAGACTCTCTCTCTTCGCTCAGGCTTGGGCAAGAGATGTTCTGGATCCTTGGGCGCTAGAAATAGTCTCCCAAGGTTATCTTCTGGAATTCAAGGGACTTCCCCCAAGGGGGAGGTTCCACAGGTCTCAGTTGTCTTCAGACCACATAAAAAGACAGGCATTCTTACATTGTGTAGAAGACCTGTTAAAAATGGGAGTGATTCATCCTGTTCCATTAAGAGAACAAGGGATGGGGTTCTACTCCAATCTGTTCATAGTTCCCAAAAAAGAGGGAACGTTCAGACCAATCTTAGATCTCAAGATCTTAAACAAGTTTCTCAAGGTTCCATCGTTCAAGATGGAAACCATTCGAACTATTCTTCCTTCCATCCAGGAAGGTCAATTCATGACCACGGTGGATTTAAAGGATGCGTATCTACATATTCCTATCCACAAGGAACATCATCGGTTCCTAAGGTTCGCATTCCTGGACAAGCATTACCAGTTCGTGGCGCTTCCTTTCGGATTAGCCACTGCTCCAAGGATTTTCACAAAGGTACTAGGGTCCCTTCTAGCTGTGCTAAGACCAAGGGGCATTGCTGTAGTACCTTACTTGGACGACATTCTGATTCAAGCGTCGTCCCTTCCTCAAGCAAAGGCTCACACGGACATCGTCCTGGCCTTTCTCAGATCTCACGGATGGAAAGTGAACGTGGAAAAGAGTTCTCTATCTCCGTCAACAAGGGTTCCCTTCTTGGGAACAATAATAGACTCCTTAGAAATGAGGATATTTCTGACAGAGGCCAGAAAAACAAAGCTTCTAGACTCTTGTCGGATACTTCATTCCGTTCCTCTTCCTTCCATAGCTCAGTGCATGGAAGTGATCGGGTTGATGGTAGCGGCTATGGACATAGTTCCTTTTGCGCGCATTCATCTAAGACCATTACAACTGTGCATGCTCAGTCAGTGGAATGGGGATTATACAGACTTGTCTCCGAAGATACAAGTAAAACAGAGGACCAGAGACTCACTCCGTTGGTGGTTGTCCCTGGACAACCTGTCACAAGGGATGACATTCCGCAGACCAGAGTGGGTCATTGTCACGACCGACGCCAGTCTGATGGGCTGGGGCGCGGTCTGGGGATCCCTGAAAGCTCAGGGTCTTTGGTCTCGGGAAGAATCTCTTCTACCGATAAATATTCTGGAACTGAGAGCGATATTCAATGCTCTCAAGGCTTGGCCTCAGCTAGCGAGGGCCAAGTTCATACGGTTTCAATCAGACAACATGACAACTGTTGCGTACATCAACCATCAGGGGGGAACAAGGAGTTCCCTAGCGATGGAAGAAGTGACCAAAATCATTCTATGGGCGGAGTCTCACTCCTGCCACCTGTCCGCTATCCACATCCCAGGAGTGGAAAATTGGGAAGCGGATTTTCTGAGTCGTCAGACATTGCATCCGGGGGAGTGGGAACTCCATCCGGAAATCTTTGCCCAAGTCACTCAGCTGTGGGGCATTCCAGACATGGATCTGATGGCCTCTCGTCAGAACTTCAAAGTTCCTTGCTACGGGTCCAGATCCAGGGATCCCAAGGCGGCTCTAGTGGATGCACTAGTAGCACCTTGGACCTTCAAACTAGCTTATGTGTTCCCGCCGTTCCCTCTCATCCCCAGGCTGGTAGCCAGGATCAATCAGGAGAGGGCGTCGGTGATCTTGATAGCTCCTGCGTGGCCACGCAGGACTTGGTATGCAGATCTGGTGAATATGTCATCGGCTCCACCTTGGAAGCTACCTTTGAGACGAGACCTTCTTGTTCAGGGTCCGTTCGAACATCCGAATCTGGTTTCACTCCAGCTGACTGCTTGGAGATTGAACGCTTGATTTTATCGAAGCGAGGGTTCTCAGATTCTGTTATCGATACTCTTGTTCAGGCCAGAAAGCCTGTAACTAGAAAGATTTACCACAAAATTTGGAATAAATATATCTGTTGGTGTGAATCTAAAGGATTCCCTTGGGACAAGGTTAAGATTCCTAAGATTCTATCCTTCCTTCAAGAAGGATTGGAAAAAGGATTATCTGCAAGTTCCCTGAAGGGACAGATTTCTGCCTTGTCTGTGTTACTTCACAAAAAGCTGGCAGCTGTGCCAGATGTTCAAGCCTTTGTTCAGGCTCTGGTTAGAATTAAGCCTGTTTACAAACCTTTGACTCCTCCTTGGAGTCTCAATTTAGTTCTTTCAGTTCTTCAGGGGGTTCCGTTTGAACCCTTACATTCCGTTGATATTAAGTTATTATCTTGGAAAGTTTTGTTTTTAGTTGCAATTTCTTCTGCTAGAAGAGTTTCAGAATTATCTGCTCTGCAGTGTTCTCCTCCTTATCTGGTGTTCCATGCAGATAAGGTGGTTTTACGTACTAAACCTGGTTTTCTTCCAAAAGTTGTTTCTAACAAAAACATTAACCAGGAGATTATCGTACCTTCTCTGTGTCCGAAACCAGTTTCAAAGAAGGAACGTTTGTTGCACAATTTGGATGTTGTTCGCACTCTAAAATTCTATTTAGATGCTACAAAGGATTTTAGACAAACATCTTCCTTGTTTGTTGTTTATTCTGGTAAAAGGAGAGGTCAAAAAGCAACTTCTACCTCTCTCTCTTTTTGGATTAAAAGCATCATCAGATTGGCTTACGAGACTGCCGGACGGCAGCCTCCCGAAAGAATCACAGCTCATTCCACTAGGGCTGTGGCTTCCACATGGGCCTTCAAGAACGAGGCTTCTGTTGATCAGATATGTAGGGCAGCGACTTGGTCTTCACTGCACACTTTTACCAAATTTTACAAGTTTGATACTTTTGCTTCTTCTGAGGCTATTTTTGGGAGAAAGGTTTTGCAAGCCGTGGTGCCTTCCATTTAGGTGACCTGATTTGCTCCCTCCCTTCATCCGTGTCCTAAAGCTTTGGTATTGGTTCCCACAAGTAAGGATGACGCCGTGGACCGGACACACCTATGTTGGAGAAAACAGAATTTATGTTTACCTGATAAATTACTTTCTCCAACGGTGTGTCCGGTCCACGGCCCGCCCTGGTTTTTTTAATCAGGTCTGATAATTTATTTTCTTTAACTACAGTCACCACGGTACCATATGGTTTCTCCTATGCAAATATTCCTCCTTAACGTCGGTCGAATGACTGGGGTAGGCGGAGCCTAGGAGGGATCATGTGACCAGCTTTGCTGGGCTCTTTGCCATTTCCTGTTGGGGAGGAGAATATCCCACAAGTAAGGATGACGCCGTGGACCGGACACACCGTTGGAGAAAGTAATTTATCAGGTAAACATAAATTCTGTTTTTAAAGAGAAATACAAAGTACAGGAGTTTTTAAATTCTCTAAACTGAGTCCTGTCACCAAAGAATTTTTCAGGTGGAGATACAATTGGTTCAGGTGTTAAATCAATAGGAGCAGGTTTATCAGATAAATGCACATTAATAAACTTCCTAATGTGATCATTTTCAATTTTAATTTCTCTGAGGCCTTGTAGCATATGGTCCATGCTTTGTGCAAGGGAACCAACACGGTTTGTAAGTTCACTGATATCCATGCTATAGGATATATGTTAGGCTTGGTAATATGTTATGTTAGGTGCAAGTATTTGATATCCTTAACTGCAGGACCACTCAGTCTCACACCAAACCTTTAGGTTCATTAGATGTAATCAAGAACCTAGTTTTTGCTCATAGATCTGAGGGTCACTGCTGCATGGATGCAGAGTGAAAGAAATGAGATTTAAAGATATATTATCCCGATTGCAATAGCAGTTTGCAATATGCAGATAATTATACAGAGAGGAGGAAATGAGATTTAAAGGTATATTATCCCGATTGCAATAGCAGTTTGCAATATGCAGATAATTATAGAGATAGTAGATAAAAGAAAGGTAAATATAGATTAGTGTTAGTATGTGAATGTCAGCCTCAAATAACACAGGTTGCAACCAGGAGGTGTTTCTATATAAATTAAGCAGGAGAGCTCTATAACGGTTATATTGTTTTTAGTTAACAGGCAATCCTTAGTTAGTCTATAACGTTGTTAGTATTCATGTAAACAGCAGGCAGTCCTTCACAATCAACAGTATGATATTTGATAATGCACATAGAATATTAAAGCACAGTTCGTCAAGCTGAAGCGATAGATATTACAAGCAATCAGATTGTTAAAGGTAGCTGAATTTGCATAAGCGTCACACTGTATAACATGCAGGAAAGTCCTTTAAAGTAGTAAGTGAATTAAGGTATATACGTTACCACCTTCAGAGAGTAAGAAATAGTAACGGTTACCGCAGCTTCAAGGTGAGTTACTATTAAGCACAGGAGTTGGTTGTTTGCAGCCAGAGTGAGAGAGAGCTCCTGAGACATACGGTGACGTCAGACGCCGATACACGGCTTCAATGTATAAGCCGGGAGAAACAGATTTAACAAGTGTAAGATACTTTGAGGATTCCGGTCAAAATAAGGAAACCTGAAATATGACGATCCAAAGTTGAAAAGCACACAGCAATTGAAGTTACTAATAGTAAATTCCTTGGTTAGGAATATCAGCAAGGTGTCTTCGTTGTTGCTCAGCTTATAGCTAAGTGAATACAAATTACCAAGCATAGGTAGACTGGAGGAGGGGCCTTAATAGGAATGTGAATACCTGAACATCCTGACTTAAAGGGACAGGAACATAACAGTGTGATTGTGTGTCTCTCTCTCTCTCTCTCTCTCTCTCTCTAACCCTCTGTGTGTGATTGTGTCTCTCTCTCTCTCTCTCTCTCTCTAACCCTGTGTATGATTGTGTCTCTCTCTCTCTAACCCTGTGTATTATTGGGTCTCTCTCTCTCTAACCCTGTGTATGATTGTGTCTCTCTCTCTCTTTCTCTTTCTCTCTAACCCTCTGTGTGTGATTGTGTCTCTCTTTCTCTAACCCTCTGTGTATGATTGTGTCTCTCTCTTTCTCTCTCTAAGCCTCTGTGTATGATTGTGTCTCTCTCTCTTTCTCTCTCTCTAACCCTCTGTGTGTGATTGTGTCTCTCTTTCTCTCTCTCTCTAACCCTCTGTATGTGATTGTGTCTATCTCTCTTTCTCTCTAACCCTCTGTGTGTGATTGTGTCTCTCTTTCTCTCTCTCTCTAACCCTCTGTGTATGTGTTTCTTTCTACCTTTTATTTATTTAATTAATGAATTGGTAGTGCCATCTGATGGTGTGGCTTTATTTAAAGGGGTGGGGTCAAGCGCCCCACCATCTTTAAATTTCACCAGCCGCCACTGGATCAAGACATTTTTATATTTACTGAATAATGAAAGAATCTATAATCATAATTTGCAGCATTAAAGTAAAAAGTATGTTTTAAACATATTTTAATGGGCATGGATTTCTAGATCTCCTAATCAGAGCAAACATTTTGTTATCTGGCAAGTGTTTCTGTTACAATCCTTTAGACTAAAATCAGATGTTTACTAAGTTGACCAGTTTTTCAAGACACCATTTAAAGGGACATGAAAGCCATATGTTTTCTTTCATGATTTAGAAAGAGCATGCAATTTTAAATATCTTTACAATTTACATCTAATATCTAATTGTCTTCATTCTTTTGATATCCTTTGTTGAAAATCATATCTAAATATGCTCAGTAGCTGCTGATTGGTGGCTGCACATAGATACCTCATGTGATTGGCTCACCCATGTGCATTGCTATTTCTTCAACAAAGGATATCTAAAGAATGAAGGCGTATCCTAGCCACTGCCTCACCAGCCTCTGACGTCACTGCACGTCACTGCTTATTACTTATGTACCTATGGTTTGTATCTGCCTCTGGTAATTACTTATGTACCTATGGGTTGTATCTGCCCCTGGCTTATTACTTATGTACCCATGGGTTGCATCTGCCCCTGGCTTATTACTTATGTACCAATGGGTTGCATCTGCCCCTGGCTTATTACTTATGTACCTATGGGTTGTGATGTATCTGCCTCTGGCTAATTACTTATGTACCTATGGGTTATATCTGCCCCTGGCTTATTACTTTTTTACCTATGGGTTGTATCTGCCTCTGGCTTATTGCTTATGTACCTATAGGTTGTATCTGCCCCTGGCCTATTACTTATGTACCTATGGGTTGTATCTGCCCCTGGCTTATTACTTATGTACCTATGGGTGTTATCTGCCCCTGGCTTATTACTTATGTACCCATGGGTTGCATCTGCCCCTGGCTTATTACTTATGTACCTATGAGTTTATATCTGCCCCTGGCTTATTACTTATGTACCTATAGGTTGTATTGTATCTGCCCCTGGCTTATTACTTATGTACCTATGGTTTGTATCTGCCCCTGGCTTATTACTTATGTACCTATGGGTTGTACCTGCCTCTGGCTTATTACTTATGTACCTATGGTTTGTATTGGCCTCTGGCTTATTACTTATGTACCTATGGGTTGTATCTGCCTCTGGCTTATTACTTATGTACCTATGGTTTGTATCTGCCCATGGCTTATTACTTATGTACCTTTAGGTTATATCTGCCGCTGGCTTATTACTTATGTACCTATGGTTTGTATCTGCCCCTGGCTTATTACTTATGTACCTATGGTTTGTATCTGCCTCTGGCATATTACTTATGTACCTATGGGTTGTATCTGCCCCTGGCTTATTACTTATGTACCTATGGGTTGTACCTGTCCCTGGCTTATTACTTATATACCTATGGTTTGTATCTGCCCCTGGCTTATTACTTATGTACCTATGGGTTGTATCTGCCTCTGGCCTTATTACTTTTGTACCTATGGGTTGTATCTGCCTCTGGCTTATTACTTATGTACCTATAGGTTATATGTGCCCCTGGCTTATTACTTATGTACCTATGGGTTGTATCTGTCCCTGGCTTATTACTTATGTACCTATGGGTTGTATTGTATCTGCCCCTGGCTTATTACTTATGTACCTATGGGTTGTATTTGCCCCTGGCTTATTACTTATGTTCCTATGGGTTGTATCTGCCTCTGGCTTATTACTTTTGTACCTATGGGTTGTATCTGCCTCTGGCTTATTACTTATGTACCTATGGGTTGTATCTGCCTCTAGCTTATTACTTATATACCTATGGTTTGTATCTGCCTCTGGTAATTACTTATGTACCTATGGGTTGTATCTGCCCCTGGCTTATTACTTATGTACCCATGGGTTGCATCTGCCCCTGGCTTATTACTTATGTACCAATGGGTTGCATCTGCCCCTGGCTTATTACTTATGTACCTATGGGTTGTGATGTATCTGCCTCTGGCTTATTACTTATGTACCTATGGGTTATATCTGCCCCTGGCTTATTACTTTTGTACCTATGGGTTGTATCTGCCTCTGTCTTATTGCTTATGTACCTATAGGTTGTATCTGCCCCTGGCTTATTACTTATGTACCTATGGGTTGTATCTGCCCCTGGCTTATTACTTATGTACCTATGGGTTGTATCTGCCCCTGGCTTATTACTTATGTACCCATGGGTTGCATCTGCCCCTGGCTTATGACTTATGTACCAATGGGTTGCATCTGCCCCTGGCTTATTACTTATGTACCTATAGGTTATATCTGCACCTGGCTTATTACTTATGTACCTATGGTTTGTATCTGCCCCTGGCTTATTACTTATGTACCTATGAGTTTATATCTGCCCCTGGCTTATTACTTATGTACCTATAGGTTGTATTGTATCTGCCCCTGGCTTATTACTTATGTACCTATGGTTTGTATCTGCCCCTGGCTTATTACTTATGTACCTATGGGTTGTACCTGCCTCTGGCTTATTACTTATGTACCTATGGTTTGTATTGGCCTCTGGCTTATTACTTATGTACCTATGGGTTGTATTTGCCCCTGGCTTATTACTTATGTTCCTATGGGTTGTATCTGCCTCTGGCTTATTACTTTTATACCTATGGGTTGTATCTGCCTCTGGCTTATTACTTATGTACCTATGGTTTGTATCTGCCTCTGGTAATTACTTATGTACCTATGGGTTGTATCTGCCCCTGGCTTATTACTTATGTACCTATGGGTTGTGTTGTATCTGCCTCTGGCTTATTACTTATGTACCTATGGGTTATATCTGTCCCTGGCTTATTACTTTTGTACCTATGGGTTGTATATGCCTCTGGCTTATTGCTTATGTACTTATGGGTTGTATCTGCATCTGGCTTATTACGTTTGTACCTATGGGTTGTATCTGCCCCTGGCTTATTACTTATGTACCTATGGGTTGTACCTGCCTCTGGCTTATTACTTATTTACCTATGGGTTATATCTGTCCCTGGCTTATTACTTATGCACCTATGGGTTATATCTGTCCCTGGCTTATTACTTATGTACCTATGGGTTGTATCTGCCCCTGGCTTATTACTTATGTACCTATGGGTTGTACCTGCCCCAGGCTTATTACTTATGTACCTATGGGTTGTATCTGTCCCTGGCTTATTACTTATGTAACTATGGGTTGCATCTGCCCCTGGCTTATTACTTATGTACCTATGGTTTGTATCTGCCCCTGGCTTATTACTTATGTACCTATGGTTTGTATCTGCCTCTGGCTTATTACTTATGTACCTATGGGTTGTATCTGTTCCTGGATTATTACTTATGTACCTAGGAGTTGTATTGTATCTGACCTTGGCTTATACTTTTAGTTTTTGTTTTTTGTTGTTGTAATTTAGCTAAATTTATTTAATTGTATTTAATTTAGGTAATTTATTTAATTGTAGGGTTAGGTTAGGTGTTAGTGTAACTTAGGTTAGGTTTTATTTTACAGGTAAATTTGTATGTATTTTAGCTAGGTAGTTATTAAAAAGTTAACTATTTAATAACTATTCTACCTAGTTAAAATAAATACAAACTTGCCTGTAAAATAAAAATAAACCCTAAGCTAGATACAATGTAACTTTTAATTATATTGTAGCTAGCTTAGTGTTAATTTTATAGGTAAGTATTTAGTTTTAAATAGGAATAATTTAGGTGATAATAGTAGGTTTTATTTAGATTTATTTAAATTATATTTAAGTTAGGGGGTGTTAGGGTTAGATTTAGGATTAGGGGTTAATACATTTAGTATAGTGGTGGCGACGTTGGGGGCGGCAGATTAGAGGTTAATAAATGTAGATAGGTGGCGGCGATGTTAGGGATAGCAGATTAGGGGTTAATAATATTTAACTAGTGTTTGTGATGCAGGAGTGCGGCGGTTTAGGGGTTAATATGTTTATTATAGTGGCGGCGATGTCAGGAGCGGCAGATTAGGGGTTAATAAGTATAATGTAGGTGTCGGCGTTGTTGGGGGCAGCAGATTAGGGGTTATTAAGTGTAAGATTAGGGGTGTTTAGACTCAGGGTTCATGTTAGGGTGTTGGGTGTAAACATAAATTTAGTTTCCCTATAGGAATCAATGGGGCTGCGTTACTGAGCTTTACGCTGCTTTATTGCAGGTGTTAGACTTTTTGTCAGCCGGCTCTCCCCATTGATGTATATGCGGAAATCGTGCCCGAGGACGTACAACCAGCTCACCGCTGATTTAAGCAGCGCTGGTATTGGAGTGCGGTATGGAGCACAATTTTGCTCTACGCTCACTTCTTGCCTGTTATCACCGGGTTTGTAAAAACCCGTAATACCAGCGCTGCAGGTAAGTGATCAGTGAGAATAACGTGAAATTTAGCAAGCACCCCTCTTACTGCAAAACTCGTAATCTAGCCGTATGTTAATAATCCTTTTCAAATGTGTATTTTAAGATTTTTGCTCTTGAGGTCTTTTCCTATTCAATATACTATCGGTATTATATTCTAGAGATTGGTATTTCTGATTCCCTCTTGGGACTGTACTACTATTTCTATGGAAATTTGTACTTGTTTTCAGGATTCTTTAGAGTTTGAATATAACCTTATTAGAGCATATTCACGTACTGTTTATATTTTTAGCTCAGCTTTATCTGTGGCTGACATTACTTTTCTCTCAACCTTTGTTGAACAGTTAGCATAAGCAGTTTCAGATTCTCAAGTATATAACGCTGTGTATTTACTTTAGATGTATTCATTTAATTATGTTTACCATATCTATTATTATGATTTCAAATATATTTTATTATCTCTCTCTTGTTAGGATAATAATTTGTTTGATTTCTATTATCTCCACTATTTCTGGAGATTTAGAGTTTTTTTCTGCCCTACTTTTAGTCCGGTGATGTAGATCAGTTGGTGAATGTCCTGACTACAGACGCTTGTTCTAGATCCAAGGGTCATAGGCCCCTATTTATTAAAGGTCTTGCGGACCTGATCCGACAGTGCGGATCAGGTCCGCAAGACCTCGCTAAATGCGGAGAGCAATACGCTCTCCGCATTTAACATTGCACCAGCAGCTCACAAGAGCTGCTGGTGCAACGCCGCCCCCTGCAGACTCGCGGCCAATCGGCCGCCAGCAACGGGGTGTCAATCAACCCGATCGTACTCGATCGGGTTGATTTCCGGCGATTCTTGTCCGCCTGCTTCTTTAGAAGACTCGCCAGAAACACGGCCCTTCAAGCTCCGTTCGGAGCTTGATAAATATGGGCCTTAGATTCATTTCCCGGCAGGGTTAATACAGCCCTTTGGCCCTTTGAGGTCAATTTATTGTGTACAAGTTATCTGGGTAATAATAACAACTGTTTTTATCAGCTGCTAATTTGGTTAACTCCGAGTGTAAGCACTGTAAAAGTTTTTTTTGTACCCTTCTGGGAGATAAAAGCTATATAATTACTAGTTATTAGACTGCATGAAGGTGCGGTTCTTAAACCAGTCCTTCTGGTGGGGGGCAGATTAAATTGTTTTTGGATGAACTCAGTCCAAAATCTATATTATTCTTAGGGTTTGAATAGATTTTTAGAATGAGACCTCCTATGGGAAGAATCTTTCTTTCTCAGTATACTCTGTGAATTTTTTTCAGGAGTGATTATACCAGTCCTTTTAGCAGGAACAGGGTTTGGGTTTCTATTCAATTCTATTCTTTGTCCCAAAGATGAAAGGTTTATTCAGTCCAATCTTGGATCTGAAGACTTTATATTGTTTTGTTAAGAGTCTCAACTTTTAAGTTGGCGATTATAAGGACCATTATGCCTTTTTGTTCAGCAAGGTCATTTTATTTCATTCAGACCACTTGTGGATTCTGAGAATTTCCTTTTTAGATTAGCTTTGCCAATTTGTCGCTTTTCCATTTGGTCTAGCGACAGCTTTATGAATCTTTTCAAGGGTTCTTGGTGCCCTTCTTTCTGTTCAGAGAGTAGGGTATTGTGGTGCTTCCTTATTTGGATGGTATCTTGGTATTAGCTTAAACTTTTCTTTTATTAAAGCCTGACAGATAGCTCAGCATGCTAATGCACTGTGAGGGAGGAAGAAAGAAACAGCGTAGCTCCAGGTGCAGCACTGACGGCGGCTTCCAACAGCTCACAGCTCACAGACGCCAAAGCACAGTCGAGTAGCAAGGTGACAGCCAGAGAAACAAGGCCGAGCAAGTCCACATAAAAAGATGCAAAACAAAGAAGTAGGCAGCACTCCAGGATTCCAGTAAAACAGGCAAATTTTATTCCAGCGCAGTGAAGAAATGCATACAAACTCACAGGTAAGAGGGGAAGGGGGCGTGTGCTTACGCATTTCGTGCCCTGTAGCACTTAGTCATAGGATGACAGGTAAATCTACCAATAGAACCTTTATACCCAGTACAGCCAATCAGACACCTTCAACAAGGAGAAAATCTCCATACTGGACCAGGTAAGTGAAGTGGCAAAACATAGTGAGGTTTAAAAACAATCAAAGGTAGAAAAGATTACCCTGTGAAAAAAAGTGGTATATTCCCAATAGACGTATAAACATCAAATAAGATCCTTGACTATACGAGATAAATCTACAGAGTTCTTTCATGCTTGGCCTCTTTGAGGAGAGAACTTTTTAATTTTTTACTTTCAGACAGACAATATCACAACTGTTACATATGTCAATCAACAAATAGGGAGTCGTAGTTCCTTAAGCAATTAAGAAGTATCTTGAATACGTTCTTAGATGGATTTCATCTCCTTTCTATTTTCTACGATTTTTTATCTCAGGTTTAGGCATTTGGGTGGATTATCTCAGCCTTCAGTCTTTACATCCGGGAGAGTGGTATCTCTATACAGATGTGGTTTCTCAATTTCCCGGTACCTTTTCAGGTCCAGCGATCCTCAGGCAGAAATGGTGGATGCATTAGCAGTGTCTTGGTTTTGCAACCTGACTTCATCTTTCCACCTCTGTTTTTTTTCTTCCAAGGGTGATTTCCAAGATCATATTGGAACAGTCTCATGTCTTCCTGATGGCATCAGCATGGCCTCACAGGTTTGGTATGTGGATCTTGTTCAGATGTCCAAGTTGCCATCTTTGGCCGATTTCTCTTTAGCCAACTCTCTTGTTTTAGGGGCTATTTTTCCATCAGGTTCTCAAATTACTAATTTGATTACGTGGAAATTGATTAGTGTTTAGTCATAGAGGTTTCTCTGTCTCAGTTTTTATCACTATGTTGCAGGCTTATAAATCTGTTTCAAGGAACATGTATTATCAGTTTTGGAAAACCTATATATTTTTTTTTTTAAAGATAAATTTTTATTGATTTTGACATCAAGTAAAGCATTTTAAAAAAACACAAGTAAAGAAATCACAAGATTTTGAGTTCAGTGTACAAATCACAGAGATCAGAAAAAAAAAACTCTAACTGCGAATAACCACAATTTTCAAACAACCAATATCTGATCCATAGACTTCTAGAATATAATGTCCAAGTTGTTACTGTCCTTAACAATGGCTTCATTGTTCATAATCGTTTTCTGGATATGATAATATAATTCTTACCTATAAGTCATAGGTGGTATGGAGCAATTACCATGTGTTATAACTCCTAAAACGCAAGTCTATAGTCAAACCTTAATCTAACTAAGGATAAGAACAAAGAGATAGCAGAGGGGGAAAGGGGGACAAGGGAAAGATAGAGGGGGGGGGGAAGGGTTAGTATCTGACAGAGACACCCCTGATGCTATGCTTGCGACTAATTTATAAAACCGCCATGTCGGTGGTATGCAGTGAATTGTATGATCCGCAAAGTGTTCCTGGTTTCCTTACTCTAAAGATGCGCCTAGAGAATAGAGGGTCTATTGTGTTTGTTTAGCAGTAATTGAGTCCCAGTAAAATCTGACATCCGCATAAAATGCGGATTTGCCTCTTTTAAAATAGCCATATTCTTCACATGAGAGCATCTTGTCTGTGTTTTGTAGCCAGTTGTCTTGTGAAGGTATTGTGGGGGATTTCCAGTATAAGGCGATCAGAGATTTAGCGCTGTTGAGTCCAATGCGTATTAGTGTTTTCCTAATTTTACATTGGAGAGGGGGGGACTCATTTAGGAGGATCAATTTAGGATTTAGAGAGAAGACCGTCTCTGCTAATTGTCCTAGTGTGGATTCTATTCCTTTCCAATATGAATTAAGTTTGGGGCATGACCACCACATATGCAGTGTGGTGCCCCGGTCATTGCAGCCTCTCCAGCACAAAGATGAGGAGGTGGGGTAAATGTTGTTTAACCTGACTGGTGTCAAGTACCAGCGCATAAGTACTTTGTAGTTGAGTTCAATGACCTTAGGGGAAGTAGATGAGGTACGTGTGTTCTGATATATTTGTAGCCATTGTTTAGTATCTATCGCTGTATCTAGTTCTCTGTGCCACTTAGCTGCATATGGTGTGAGTGAAGGAGTTTGTGCAGTTTGGAGTATCCCTTTAGCTAGTGAAAGTGTGCCTCTGGTTGTTTTCCCTGATAGGCAGATTTGTTCAAACGGTGTCGGTACTCTCAGAAGGTCTGCCTTATTAGGAGATGTCATAATGAAGTGTCGCAATTGCGCATATTTTAGCCATGGGACAAAGGACCCAAATAGGATTGGTGTAAGTTCTTCTCTAGATCTTAGTTTGCCTTGCGTGATCAAGTTAGCTACGGGGACGGAGTCTAGCAGCTCAGTGATTAGTGCGTCTTTTTTCCTGTTGTCATATCCTCCCATCAGTTCTATGTTAGGGAAGATTGGCGTGAGAGGGGAGGTAGGTGTCGATAGTGACTGGGTCGTTTTAAGTAAGTAATCCCAAGTGCTAAATATATGTCGATAGAGTATAGACGATTGACAAGCGGGAGTGCGCCTGGTGTTAGGGAGCCAGCAAAGGCGACCTGGATTAGGGGATCTAAGTAATTGAGAATCAATCGCTACCCATGCCTTAGAGTCTTTTCTACAATGCCAGTCTAGTATTCTCTGCAGCACCGATGCATGATAATATAAGCTAATGTCTGGCAATCCCAGTCCTCCATTTTGGAGGGATCTATACATTGTTCCCCTCGCTATCCTTGGGCGTGATTTACCCCATACAAAGGAATTCACAGCTTTTTGAAGCTGCTGTAAAAATGTTTTAGGGAGGGCGATTGGCATAGCCTGCAGAGTATATAGAATTTTTGGGAGTATTGTCATTTTAATTGACTGTATTCTACCCCACCATGACAAAGGTTTGTCCTTCCAAGAGGATAAAGAGTGTTGTATGGATTGTAGTAGGGGTCGGTAGTTCAAGGCGAACCATCGCCCTGGATTAGCAGACAACACTATGCCTAAATATTTTAGGTGCAGATTTTGTATTTTAAATGGACAAGCTGGCGTAAAGGTTGCAAAGGTATTGGCAGTCATGGAGATATTTAAGAGTTCTGATTTTGAATAGTTTATGTGAAAATGCGAAAATCTACTAAACTTGTCAAATTCCAGGGTCAGGTTGGGCATAGATATGTCAGGGAGCGTTAAGGTGACCAGCACGTCGTCCGCAAACATAGCTAGTTTGTGTGTGTCTGGGCCAATGTTAATGCCGTGTATGTCTGGGTTTTTTCTAACATGACAAGCTAGGATCTCCATCGTGAGGACAAAGAGTATGGGTGAGAGTGGGCAACCCTGCCTGGTCCCGTTGTTAATATGAAAGCTATGAGATAGTACCCCATTTGCGCGGACTTTTGCTGAGGGATTATTATATAGGTGAAATATTCGTTTGATCATTAGGTCCCCGAAACCAAAATGTTTAAGTGTGCTGAGTAGGAAGGGCCAGTTCAGTCTATCAAAGGCCTTTTCCGCATCAGTGGAGACCAGGACAGCAGGGATATGTTTTGATTTTACAAATTCCATTAAATGGAGAACCCTAATTGTGTTGTCCCTGGCCTCCCTGAGCGGAACAAAGCCGGCTTGGTCTACATGCACTAGAGTTGGAAGTACCTTGCTGATCCGGTTTGCTAGTATTTTGGCATATATTTTTATATCCCCATTTAATAGGGATATAGGGCGGTAACTACTTGGTTCCGTGGGAGGTTTTCCTGCTTTGGGGATTATCGATATGTGTGCTTCTAATAGATTGGGGGAGAGTTGTCCCTCTTTATCAAGAAAGTTAAACAGATTAGTGAGGTGGGGTGCTAGGATGGATTGGAACTGCTTGTAATATGAGGCCGATAGGCCATCAGGGCCAGGGCTCTTACGCATTGGTGCCCCATTTATAGCTGCTAAGACTTCTTGTAAGGATATGGGGTCCTCTAATTGTTTTGAAGTGTGGTTAGGTAGAGTTGGGATATTAGCCCCTAGAATATAAGAGTCTATTGCCTCATTGTCTGTGGAGTGTGTGGTTGCAGGGATATTATAGAGTTTTTTGTAATAGTCTCTAAACCCATTTGCAATTTCTCTGCTGTCGTGGGTATATTCCCCTTGTGCAGTTGGCCGGGACAATTTACGAATAAATCGGTTATTTGTTCGATTTCTAAGGGCTCTGGCCAGTAAGGGACCCGCCTTATTACCTTCTACAAAGTAAAGTTTGTTTAAATAGATAGCCTTCCGTTGTGCCTCTTTATTGAGTAGGTCATTCAATTCCCTTCTAGTCTTAGTCAATTGGGTTATGTGTTGTTCATTGGCTGGGGCTAGCATATGCAACCGCTCAATGTCTCGGAGTTGATGAACTAATGCGTTATATTTTCCATTATAGTTTTTCTTTGCAATAGATTTCTGCTTTAGGAATTCCCCTCTCACAACTGCTTTATGTGCTTCCCATATGAGGGCGGGGGATGTGTCTGGGGTAGTGTTATGTAAGAAATAGTCTTTGAGCGTGCGCGTAATTTTTTCTTTAATTGGTGGCTGCAGTAGAAGCGTTTCGTCTAGTCGCCAATGAGGGTCAGCTAGGGGTTTATTTGGTAGGGTCAAGGATAGTGTTATCATCGAATGGTCAGACCATGGGGTCGGCAGAATTTCCGATTGTTTCACTAAGGGCAGGCTCCTCTGGTCTATAAATATGTGGTCTATTCTGGAATATGACTTTTGAGGGTTTGAATAAAAGCTATATGTCCTTTGTTCGGGGTGTTGGATTCTCCACGAATCTAATAGTGTTGCACTGCGCAGGGCCCTAGAAATGGCACAGAGGGAGCTTTTGGGCATTGAGCTCCTTTTGTTGGAGCAATCTAATGATGGTTCCATAGCTACATTGCTGTCACCCCCCCAGGATTAGTACCCCCTGTGCTACTTCTAATAAGTTTCTAATCAGTTTTTTGAAAAAAAGGGCCTGGCCAGTATTTGGTGCATAGTAAGTCGCAAATGTGGTTGGGTGGTTGTATATGGTACCTACTAAGATCAATAAACGTCCCTCATTGTCTGTGTATTGCTGAGTGAGCTGGAAGGGGATATCGTGTCTAAAT
Organism: Bombina bombina; assembly: GCF_027579735.1. Classification (NCBI taxonomy): domain Eukaryota; kingdom Metazoa; phylum Chordata; class Amphibia; order Anura; family Bombinatoridae; genus Bombina; species Bombina bombina. Next base: position 1,126,681,617 of record NC_069504.1, read on the forward strand.
AGAATGCCTACTCCATTCCGCTTGGTGGGTGCTGAATTAAAAAAACCCGTTGGGAATTGTTTAGAGGAACATTTCGGTGTCAAATGTTTGCAAAAGTGTGTCTCTTGTAGAAAGATCACCTCTCCTTTGTGTTTATGAAACCAATTAAGGGCAATAGATTTTTTAGTGGGTGAATTTAGGCCTTTAACATTTTGGGAGATTAATAACATATCAGGGACTGCCATATGTGTTTTGAAGAAGAGTGTTTATGTAGTGTTGTTTGCAGCGCCTATCAGTAGCTGCATATGAATTGGAAGGGGTGTCTGTTTGAGTGTGATTGTTTATGTGATGCGGGTCACAATACCTGAGTATGAAAGTTCGCTGCAAATGTCTTACCGCTGCGTCTCTGTCAGAAAAGGGGGAAGAAGGAAAAGGGAGGATGCATAGGGAACAGCGATTTCCTCTAGTGTAAGGATCCGCTGGAAAAAATAGAGAGAATAAGTAAAACAAGTAAAACATATAATGCATTAACACTAACACAACAAAACAACAATACTTAAAACAGTATCTCGTACTAGATGGGGGGGTCATAGTAAATAAAGAGAATTACTATGACGGAGCATTTCCATCTGAGGTTTAAATACTAAGTAGTGGGGATTATCTGGAGGGGAGGCTGGTGTTTGATATGCTAGCTGTAATCTATTCCATGATAATAATACAGTTGTATATGAATACAAAACATTTTCTGTATTGGTTACTAGAAAGTTCTAGAGTCTTGTCATCGGATTATATTGGATAATCGGCAAGTATGAGGCGGACCAGTGCCTTAAGATCTTTATTTTCAGGTTGTTTCACCATCTTGCTGGTTTGCTTTCTGGTTCCCTTTATTAGTTTTCTTGGTAACTTTCGTCCAGGCAAGTCTTTGTTGTTTTGGTGCCGGGAATAGGGTATTATCTCCTGGTCTTGAAGAAGGTTCAGATGAGCTAATAGATGGGAGTGGGATCTTTAAACTGCTGCAGAATTGTTCTAGATCATCTGGGTGGCTATATGTGACGATCTGGGAGTTGTGTAGCACTTTAATGCAGAAAGGGAAACCCCATCTATAGGGTATTTTTAAGTCCTGGAGATGTATTGTGAGGTACCTTGCCTCCCTGCGCTTGGAGAGCGTAATGTTACTTAAGTCTGCATATATCTGTATTTCATCTCCTTCAAACAAAATTCGACGTGTTTTCCGTGAGGCTGTCATCACCTTCTCCTTATCCTTGAAGTTTTGAAATCGCAGAATTATGTCTCTGGGAGGCTTATCTTCTGATGGTTTTGGACGTAGGGCTCGATGGGCCCTGTCTAAGGGGATAGCTGGTATATCCTCTTGTAGGATGTGTTGAAACAGTTGCTGTAGGTGTTGTTAGATTTGGGATGTTGAAACTTTCTCTGAAACACCTCTTATTCTTAGATTCTGTCGTCTCCCTCTGTTGTCTAGATCCTCGACTTGGTTTTGGAGTTGTAGTATCATATCGTCGTGCACTTGGAGAGTACGGTTTTGAAGTTCTGTAGTATTAGAAAATTGTTCCAGATCCTCCTCTGCCTGCATAACTCTTTCCCCCAAGTCTGAGAGATCTTTCCTAACTTCAGATAGTCCATCTTTAATGAGTTTTCCAACCTGGGTAAAAAAGGAGGCAAAGTCTGCTTTAGTCGGCAGATTCTGTATATCAGCTATAGTGAGAAGAGCAGGAGAATCCATCTCCGCAGTGATCTGTTCAGAATCTGGTTGCTCAGCTGTAGCAGACATGGAGGATTCCATGACTTTAAAGAAGTTATCCATTTTAGTATTGGGAGTTGTTAGGCCCTTAGTATTTTTGTCTGGCCTGGGTGTGCGTCTAGACGCCATTTCTGGCATTAAAAAGTCAGTGCTGTTAATGATCAGTTTGCACACTTTGCTTAGATATGGTGACAGGTGCTATCACAGCACAAGGTGAGGATGTAATAGAGAAAATAAATAAGCAATAGTTCTTTTTGACAGCGTTGTAAAACAGTGTCCTGACAGTAGAAGTGTGACCAATCTGTATTTATCTGCCTAGGCACCGTTTTCGGGGTTTAGTTTGGTAACTTTCAGGCTTATGTACCTCAGCAGATCAATGTCGTTTTCGGCTGCTTAATGCGGTGCGTGTTAGATACTGTTCACATTTTCAAAGCTGAGTTTTTATCAGTAGTGGGATACCCCCAAACGCTGTGTTGCTTGGTTTCAATAAGGCTAGAGTTGTGGGGGACTTAGTGCTTCGGCCCCAGGGGTTTATAATTAATAGTCCGGAGAGGGCCTAAACCGGCTCCATTAGCTAATATTATGTCATGCTGTTTCCCAAACAGTCACATGTGATTCCGGCTAAGCCTCCATTTATTTTCACAAGAAGGGTAGTTATAAGGCATGTGTGTGTGGAATTGAATGCTGCATTCTTACCCCTGATAGCGATGGTGTGAGCGTCGGCTTGTTGTTTTAACGTGGTGCGCACTTAGGCCTGACACGCTCCGGAGTATGGTGCAGTTTCCAGTCTCCTCTGTGCAGCCTCAAAAGTTTTTATATCGGCATCTCTAGGTTTCGCCAGGTATTAGGGTGTTGTTCTCGGCTCTGTAGTTACCGGTATAACCCCTGATAATGCCGTGGAAAGAGCTCCTCTAACCGGAGCTAAAAATCATGCGGCCATTACGATCCTCGGCCGGCTCCGCCCCGGAAAACCTATATTTTATGGTGTTCTTCTCATAAATTATTTTGGCATTCTTTTAGAATTCCTAGGATTTTACAGGATGGTTTGGATAAATTTGTCTGCAAATTTTTTTGAAGGGACAAATCTCTGTTCTTTCGGTTTTATTACCTAGAAAGATTGTTTAAACTTCCTGATATTCACTGTTTTGTTCAGGCTTTGGTTGGTATCAAGCCTGTTCATTTATTAATTTCTCCTTTTTGGAGTCTTATTTGGTTTAAAGATTTTGCAGGCGCTTCTCTTTTGAGCCTATATTTTCTTTGAAGATTCTCTACTTTCTTGGAAAGTGTTGTTTCTTTTGACTACCTCTTCTGCTACAAGAGTTTCTGATTTATCAGCTCTCTCTTGTGTGTCTCCTTATCTGATTTTTTCATAGTTGTTTTGTGGACTTCTTTTTTTCCTAAGGTTGTGAATTTTAACAACATTAGTAAAGAAATGATTGTTCCTTCTTTGTGTCTTAATCCTAAAGAATTATTTGAGAGTTCTTTACATCCTTTGGATGTGGTAAGAACTTTATAATTCTATATCGAGGTTTCTAGGATTTCAGAAGACTTCTAGGGGCCTATTTAGCAAGCCGTCAACCGCAAATATGCTGGAATTCCGCAGCGTAATTGTGGAGAGCTTAATTCGCCTTATTTATCAAAGCCTACAGACCGGCAAAAGTAGAAATCTGTGACGCAACATACGATCCGCCCGGTCTCAGTCCGACACAGATCGATGCTTACGTCACTACAGATGTTCCGAATGCAAATTCGGCACTATCTGACTACTTTTGCTAGTTATCAAATAACTACCAGGTACCCTCGCCACTATTCCGGCCCAGCGTACCTGGTTTTCAATCCGCCGCCCTGGAGGCGGTGGATGCCATAGGAATCAATGGGAGTCTGAAAGCAGCGAAAGCTTATGTTTGCTGCTGCCTGATATGCCATTGATTCCTATGGGAGAATAAAAGTTATGTTTACACCTAACACCCTAACATAAGCCCGAGTCTAAACACCCCTAATCTGCCGCCCCCTACACCGCCGCCACCTACATTATACTTATTAACCCCTAATCTGCCGCCCCAACACCGCCGCCACCTACATAAAGTTATTAACCCCTATCCCGCTGCTCCCGGACCCCACCACAACTAAATAAATGTATTAACCACTAAACCCCTGGCCTCCCACATCACTAGCACTTACTAAACCTATTAACCCCTAAACCGCCAGCCCCCCACATCGCCATAAACTAAATTAAGCTATTAACCCCTAAACCTAACAACCCACTAACTTTACATTAAATATTAACTCATCCATATCTTATAATAAATTTAAAATTACCTTTAGATTTAAATTAAACTATATTAAACTTTTAATTAATCTACCCTGTTATACTAAAATTACATTAAACTACAAATTAAATTAACTATATTATATATTTAAACACCTAACCCTACTCAAATAATTAAAATCTACACTAAAAAAATTACAAAGTTACTAAAAACTAACAACCAAGTTACAAAAAATAACAAACACTAAGTTACAAAAAATAAAAAATAAATTATCAAAGATTTAAACTAATTACACCTAATTTAATAGCCCTATGAAAATAACCCCCCCCCCCCCATTGCCCCAAAGAAATCAGCTCTTTTACCTGTAAATAAAAAATACAAATACCCCCCCAACAGTAAAACCCACCACCCACACAACCAACCCCCCAAATAAAAACCTAATCTAAAAAAACCTAAGCTCCCCATTGACCTGAAAAGGGCATTTGTATTTGTATGAGGCCCACCCTTTTTTGTGGTGGTTGGTTTTTTTTGTATAAAAGCACAATTATATTTCCAGTTCCTCTTTTTGTATGCTTTTTTGCTCCTCTTGTTATCACCCCACTACTTGGCTATTCGTTAAACTGATTTGTGGGTGTATTTATAGGCATTTTGAGGTTTGGGAAACTTTGCCCCCTTCTAGCAGGATTGTATATCCCATACGTCACTAGCTCATGAACTCTTGCCAATATGAAAGAAATGAATTTATCAGGTAAGTTCTTACATAAATTCTGTTTATTTAGAGACTGCTCCCTGACTCCACTAACAGATTACTGCAGTTCTGCTTTTAATCCCCCCTGACTCTGCCCCATTAACATTTTAGGATAGTACAGATGGATAGATATGGACATTTTTCCTTTAAAAAAAAAAAAAAGCACTAATGTGCTAAAAGACGCTGCACCCTGGTCGGGCACCAGCCCATGGATTAAGTTATTCTAGTTATGTCCTTTCTTGTTATTAGGTGAGCAAGAATTTGTAATAAACATTACCAAATATATTTCCATTTCCAGCAGGGATAAGCCAGAGGCAGGCGGCTGCCATAAGCAATGAGCATCCATAACAAGCAGTGTGTGGTTCATTATGTGCCTCTGCAGTACATCCATGTTTAAAGGGACAGTGCACTGTAAAATAGTTTTTCCCGTTTGTTTCCAATGACTTGTTATACCAGCTGCAGGGTATAGAATGCATGAGAAATGTATTCTTTGGTTTTATTTTTGTATGTGAAATAGCTGCTTTTGTTAGAAATGACCCCCCATTAAAATATTTTCAGTGTTCTCCACAGAAAAATTTGCCTGCCAGGTGCATTATGAAGTAGCTGTGTGAGGCAGATTAATATTTTCTAATATTATATCATCTGCTATGCAAAGCACAAATTAATTGCATAATTTAACATAAATGTATTTAATGATAATTTGTGCAATAAAAATGAAACATTTTTAATATTAGCTAATTTTAATATTGGCTAAAAGTTTAGTTTGGGCATTCAGTGGTGCATCCGCCCGAAAGGTTCTGGGGAGAACTCTGAGGTTGTTCTTGTTGGAAAATCAGATCTCTTTATTTTATCACTTTCTGTACACACACATGCCTCTTTATATTATCTCTGTACTAAAGCCCAATACTTTGAAATAACATTGCAAATTAACATTTTATCTTCCGTAACCCCCCCACCCCCACCCCGGAAGTCATTTCAAATGGACCAATAGCGGAACAGAGTAAAGCGCTGGACTATAATCCTTTTGGCTCTAACTTAAAATTCTGCTCTCACAATACAGAATACAAACATGGAATTTACAAACACAAAAAAAAAAGTTAAGAAAGAGGAGTTCCAGCAAAGCATTAATTAAAAGCTTCAATAATTTGTTACTTTAAAATTTTTACTTTAAAAATATCCGTATCAAATAGTGAGCGGTCACTTACTGGAAACACTGAATAGAATATATAAATACTGTATACACAACAATTAGATGCAATAAACATACCACCATCAGCATGTTAAAAGATAAAGAAGAATAACAACTTTAATATGAAAGAGAAGAATTCACACAAATTGTATTGATAATATTTTATTTTTATTTTAAATTTTTGCCTGTAATTTACATTTGAAAATCAACCAATCGTTAAGGTTATCAGCAATCGTTACCAACGACCTACTTACAGCAAAATCAAAAGGCCACTTCTCTCTGCTTATTCTCCTTGATCTGTCCGCAGCCTTTGATACTGTTGACCACCCTCTTTTGCTCCAAACCCTCCAATCCTTTGGCATTTGTGACACAGCTCTCTTGTGGCTCTCTTCTTACCTGTCAAACTGTACCTTTTAGTGTAGCCTTCTCTGGGGCCTCCTCTGCCCCGTCACCACTTTCTGTCAGGGTACCGCAAGGCTCTGTCCTCGGTCCTCTTCTCTTTTCAATCTACACGTCATCATTAGGTTCCTTAATAAAGTCCCATGGGTTTCAATATCATTTGTATGCCGACGACACTAAAATCTACTTCTCTGCACCAGACCTATCACTGTGTTTCTCCTATGTCATCTTGGATGTCCTCTCACTACCTTAAGCTAAATCTCTCCAAAACTGAGCTCCTTATTTTCCACCCTTCTTCAAAAATCTCCACCCCCCACTTCTCTATAACTGTCGATAACTCCATCATTACCCCTATCCCACATGCCCAATGTCTTGTCACACTTGACTCAGATCTTTCTTTTACTCCTCACATTCAGTCCTTGGCTAAATCCTGCCGCTTCCACCTTAAAAACATCTCTAAAATTAGACACTTCCTTACACAAAACACAACTAAGATTTTAATCCACTCTCTCATCCTTTCCCGCCTCGATTACTGCAACTCTATCCTCACTGGTCTCCCCAGCTGCCGCCTAGCTCCTTTAAATCCATAATGAATGCCTCTGCCAGGCTCATCTTCCTTACACGTCGCTCTTCATCTGCTGCGCCTCTCTGCCGATCCCTTCACTGGCTTCCTCTTGCCTCTAGGATCAAACACAAAATTCTCACTCTGACATACAAAGCCCTCAACTGCACTGCTCCCCCCTATATCTTAGACCTTGGGCTCTATTTAACAAGCTCTGTAAGGAGCTTGCTGGCCCCTGTTTCTGGAGAGTCTTCAGACTCGCCAGAAACAGCAGTTATGAAGCAGCGGTCACAAAGACCGCTGCTCCATAACCTGTCCGTCTGCTCTGAGCAGGCAGACAGACATCGCCACAATACAACCCGATCGAGTACGATCCGGTTGATTGACACCCCCCTGCTGGTGGCCCATTGGCTGTGAGTCTGCAGGGGACAGCGTTGTACCAGCAGCTCTTGTGAGCTGCTGGTGCAATGCTGAATACGGCGAGCGTATTGCTCGCCGTATTCAGCGAGGTCTGGCAGACCTGATCCGCAGTGTCGGATCAGGTCCACTAGACCTTGATAAATATGCCCCCTTGTCTCCAGATACTCTGCCTCCCGTCCCCTTCGCT